>NC_061862.1:128020037-128184863 GCF_907164915.1 Impatiens glandulifera | reverse complement strand
TAAAACTATTTTTAGGTCAAAATTTGGGATCTTTTAAATTAGGCTATTTCAAGGCCTGATTTTTGTTCCATTAGTTTTGAAATTATGAATATAGTTTATCACAACCAAAAAAAGAACATCATTACATCATTACAACGATTTTTGAAGATGGAATCAAAATCCAAAATTTTCAAAAATACGGTTTAATTAAACATGATCAAAATGATGTTACAATGATCGGGAAATTATCCTAACATGTTTACAAACATGTCTAGTAGCTATTTGAATAAAAAAAATCAAGATTAAAACTCAAGAAATGAATTTTCAAAAATCCAGATTTTCAATTCAAAATTTCGTTTTATGAGTTTTTGTTTGATTTGATCGAATCTCTTTCAACGGAAATTTTATATAACATTTATGGATTGATTCTAAACAAAAAATATTACATAATTAAACCCTAGAACAGATCAAACCGATCAAACTTGAAAATTTTGAAAAAAATCAAATTCTCAATCGCAAATTGATATACAAAGGTTCTGGATTCATACCAACAATTAGAGAACATTCCTAGGATGTGTTGGAAGCTTTCCAAAAGCTTGGATCGAAACTGTGGTGGCCGGAGAAGATTTTCACAAAAATCAGTTTTTGACCGGAATTCAAATCCTTGATTTGTAGTGTAATATGTTGTGATGTTTACCTTGGATGTGTTGGAAGCTTTCCAAATGCCTGGATCGGTGTGGTGGCCGGAGAAGATTTTCACAAAAATCAGTTTTTGACCGGAATTCAAATCCTTGATTTGTAGTGTAATATGTTGTGATGTTTAATGTTTTGGAAGAAAGATAGCTGGGGAGTATTTATACCCAAGCTAGGTCGGTCGAGGAGGGATAATTCAATTCGAATTTGACGATTATAAATCTTATCCCTATTTTTATCTTCGATCGTGGCAGCCTAGTTCTAAGATAAGGTATGGTAAATAGGCTTAGGGCTATTGTAGGCGAGGATAAGATGAACACGTAGTTAAAAAAAATTAGAGGATAAGATTGAGAAACGAAGGAGCTAGACCTTCTGGAAGAAATATTGTTGATCGGTCGCGATTCTAGCGAGCATCCCATTCCAGCGAAAAAAACAGATTGAAACAGCGGTGTTAGGCGTTTCGTCCGCATTTGGCGATCTCAACTAACGAGGTTAGTACATCCTGTTAGTTAATCCGGTGGAGCGGGTGCGGGTTAGATCCGTTACAGCGGGTTGTGTGGCGCGTTCCTGAGCGCTAGATGAAAATCTAGTGTTGATCCGATGACTGAGAATCTGGCTGCATTAATTAAAAATAATTTTGGCTGGACCCGATTATCAGTTTTATTTATAATAAAAATGGTTATTTGAAAATCGATTTTTAACCTCTTTTTCGTTTTTCTCCACCAAAAATTTCACAAAAAATAATTTTGAAAACATAATAAAAATTATGTTCATTATTTTATGTTTGGGTATTTTGGGATATTTATTTAATTGTTTTAAGCCATAAATTATACATAATTTATGTTTAAAATCATAATTAAATAATTTCAATTCCTTCTTGGTTTAATTTGGGTAAAATAAATACAATATTTTGACCTCAAATTATTTTTGAATTTTTATTTAATTTTTCTATTTAGAATTTAATTAGACAATAATTAATCTAAATTTGACCTTTAATCTCTTTTTTGGGTTATTTTAAAAAAAAAATCAAAAATATTATTTTATTATTATTAAAAATAATAATATTATTATAAAATATGTAGGTCAAATCTGAATGTTTATAACAGCAGATACCTCATAGTAAAGAAGCTTAGAGTGTTATGCATTGTGAATGTATTTTTTTATATCATTTCAATTACAAAAGTATTTATTCAAAGTAAAGAGGTAACTAAATAGTTAAAAGATTTATAAATTTTTATTTAAATTAAAAAACTAGAAAATAATAAGTAAGAGATTCAGTGAGTTGATCTTTTCTTTTAATTATAGAGTCTGTGATAATTAAATTATAAAAGTCTTAAATAATTAAATTACATTTATAATTTTGTGTCAAACCGCCTTATTTATATGATACAAGATCCAAATCAATTGGAGCTAATAACTTGCTACATTAACCATTATAATAGCTATACATAAACTATAAGGAACAGTTAGAGATTGATCCTTCACTCCCCAACAACAATATCTGAATCATTTCTAATGTCAATATATAACTTTTAATGTCAATAGAACTTATATCAAGTCTCCTAATGAATATATCAAATTCTCAATAAATGAATTTTAATAGGGCATATGTTGTGAGTTCTAGCTTGTGTTATTGGAGATTCAAACATAGAAGATTTGATATCTTCATCTTGGACAAATTGTTCTTTTTGTGAAATTTTGTTAAAGAGGTGTTCAACAAATCAAATTTCCTTTGAGATTGTCTAGTTGTTTATTAAAGGCTTCTTTCTTTCTTTTTTTTCTTATTAATGTATTTAGTTATACATTGTAAACAAAAATACACACAAAAAATATATTAAAATTAAAACACAAGAAATAGCCACACCTTCTCTTCCATATAACATTTTCTACATAGCTTGTTGAAGTATGAGCAATTGAGCACTATAAGAAGAATGATATATTTCATTGAAAAAAAAAACAAATCAATTTCTTGTTAGTTTTCAGAGTACTAATTGAATTTACCTTACAAGTTCAAAATTATCTTACTAAATATTAGGAAATAACTACAAGATAATTTACAATCTAAGTAATTAAGATATAACATCTAGTTAATATTTTCAACATCCACTAAAATCAAGGAATCTAATAATACAAACAAAACAATCTTCACCAATAATCCTTACATGAACATTTCCCCGACGTAAAAGTATGAAACCTTGTCCTATCTCTAACAACAATTTCTCTACTAAACACTTTAGAAATAGCCTTCAAAACAAAATGACAATCTTCGCAAGTCCTCAAGTTCTTCACGATTCTGATTGAACTTCCCGATGGTGTACTCATTAATCCAAAAGCAATCGCTAACTTTTCACTATGCCACGCCACAGCTTCCTCTTTCTCTTCCTCGTTTACATCAAAAGAAACTAACGTCGTAGTAGCAATATACCCTTGTTCTTCACTCAACCTCTTCAAAATCTCAACTAATTCTCTTCGAATTTCATACATCTGTGGATGCAATGCATCACCAACTCTAAATTCATTCATGATTCCATTAACTTCAATCCAACTACATCCAGGACTGCTTGATGAACCTATCATCATCTTCCTCACTTCTTCCACCTTCTCCCATATACCTAATGACGCATACAAGTTCGAAATGAGAACCTCACCTCCACTGCTACCAATACAAGGGTAAAACCGTCCAATGTGATTAATAACAAGCTCGGCTTTAGTAGCATCACGATGAATTCTACACCCATTAAGCAAAGCCCTCCATATAGCTTTATCTGGATCCATTTTCATTTTCTTGATTGTTTCGAAAGCACTTTCCAAATGACCGGATCGAGATAGCATGTCTATATAACAACCATAGTGCTCAATCTTGGGTATGATTCCCCATTTAGTCTCCATAATGTAGAAAATTGATTTTCCTTCATTAACTAGACCGGAGTGGCTACATCCATTTAGAACCGCGAGAACACTAACATCGTTTGGTTTTACATCTTCGGCTAGCATTTGGTTGAAAACAAGGAGAGCATCGTTTCCAAGCCCGTGAATAGAGAATCCAGTAATCATACTTGTGTAAATTAGAACATCTCTTCTCAACGTTTGATTGAAAACTCGGCTTGCTAAATCTACTTTCCCACATTTAGCGTACATGTTGATCAGAGCGCTGGCAATGTTTGAACCTCTCGAGATTCTGTTATTGTCTATGATCGAGTTTATCCAATTTCCTTGGTCTAGTGCCCCAAGATGTGCGCATGCTGATAGGGAAGAAACAATAATGGCTTCGTTTGGCTTCACCATACCATCATATATCATAATTTGGAAATATTTAAGGGCTTCAACATATAGCCCTCCTCTAACAAAACCCGAAATCATAACAGCCCAAGACACTTCATTCCTCAACGGCATCTTAGAAAAGATTTCATTAGCTCTAACCATTTCTTTGTTTTCTGTATATCCAAGGAGCAGACTTGTCCAAGAAAAGACATCCTGCTGAGGCATTTGATCAAACACTTGATGGGCATCTTCCATTTTCCCAAACGTGCTATAAAAGTTAACAAGAGCATTTCCTATGTACAAACCAGATAGATACCCATTTTTCATCACCATCCCGTGGATAATTCGTCCACATAGAGGGGAGACCTGATGAGAGCACGAAGTAATGACAGAATTAAAGGTGTATACGTCAGGTAAAACAGAAGAAGATGGGTTTAAGTTAAGCATCTGACGCAAGAGATTGATGGGTTCTTGACAAAGTTGTAGCTTTGAATAAGATTTGATCAAGATATTCCATACTAGAGTTGATGGAGAAGGATGGGAATCAAATAAGGCCCTAGCACTTGTTAGGTCTTCAAGGTAAATGTAACAGTGGATGAGAGAATCTGTTAGGGAAGGGTGGGGATGTGATAGGGCTTGAGTTAAGACTCTGGAATGCACTTGTTTCAATTGGGAAGCCCCAGGGCGTTGATTTAGAAACAGAGAGAATTTCTCTGCATTCGCTGGGTAGAAGAATTGGTGGTGGGTGGAAATGTGGGATGATGAAGAAACTGAAGATCTTGTTGTGATATATCGAAGAAGACGTAAATTTTTGGATCTTAAGAAAACTAGCATCATCTGAAATGGGATTTGAAGCCGGATAATCCTCAACTCAATGCGCTGGAAATGAAGGTTGCTACTCTATTAAAATTATTTGAATTATTTGTGTTTTTAATAATTTAAAAAATATATCAGATTTTAAATTTAAAACTTTTTTAAAAAAAATTAATTAAAATAAAGAATTACATTATTAAAAAAAAATTATATATTTGCAATAAAAAATAAAAAAAAACTTTGACAAATATTTATTTGTCATCTATATATATATATTATTCTTCTTTAAATTAATTTAGGCAAAGAACTGTTTAATTCTACAATAAACAAGTTTGAATTTCAAAAAAATCAATTTGAAATAAAAATATTACTACTTGGGATCCTTTAGAACAATATAAGATCAAGAAAATAAGTATCCTTAAAATGTTAAAAATATTTTTCCTTTAGTTATGCCATAAATTTCTTTATTTCTCAATAGTCAACATCATAACACCTGTTAAAATTATGTCTTTGACCCAAATTAGTTTTGAAAAAGTTAAAATAATAATAATAAATATATTTTGGACTCATGCCCAAGGAAGGTTTTCAAAGAAAAAAAAATTGAGTTCGAAACAGTAAACTAGATTAGTTTGGGAATGAATGAACAAACTAGGTTCGTTTGACAAAGTTACTTTGGGAAACCATCCCCAAAATGCCTTACTTTTTATTTCATTTTATTTTTATTAAATACCAATTCAATAAACTAATAATAATGTAATCAGAATAAAATAAAATAAGATCACCAAATTCGAAACTAATTTCAAGCTAATAACGAATATCATTGAATTATCAAAATTTAAACAAAATTCTTCTTATTATTAAGGAGAGTCACACATCAACGTCGGGATCCAGTTGGAATCCAACTATACATTTAATTTTATTTTTAGCATTTTAATAATTTTATTTATTTGAGATGAATACTAAGATTGAGTTTCATATTCTATAATTAAAGTATTTCTAAAATTATCCCTCAATTTTATCATTTTCATCAATGTATCATTTTATACACAGACATTTTACAGAAAATTTATCGTTTCAACCCTTTCTCAAATATAACCAAAACATAGGACCAATAAAACATTCACTTGTTCATCTCTCAAATATAACTAAACATCGAATTCATAAAAACATTTTCACTAACACTCACAAAATTTTCCAATAAAAATATTTTCACTAGCTCTCATACACAATTTCTCACCATAAATCAAATGGTAACTCAAAAATCAAAATATGTTTTTCCAAAATTCTCTAAACACACCTTTTTTTCTCTAACATCAATTTTCACATAGACTGAGAAAAAAAGAATAGAATTAAAGTCAGCTGATTACATTCAAGACAGAGCGTGAAACGAAACGACGATTTTAAAGTGTACAATTATGATTCAACGCGTCTGGACATTCAATAAATAACGTTTCAAGGTTGTCTTCAAAACTTGATATTAGCAATTAATTAAGTTGGACTCATATTAGCACAAACTTATACTGAAAAAAAAACTATAGTTTCTCCTGTAACAAGAACTACACCTAATCTGTCTTATTGCTTATTAAAAAAGAAGTAAATACTAGAGCAGAGAATCAACTTCACTTCAAATGAATAAAAAAGCTTAATTCAACCCTAATTGAAATAAGTTGAACAAAATAAAAACCAAGTGTTACACATCATATGATTTCAGCAAAAATAACTTACCTGAAATTCGACCAGAAGGAAAAACAGTAGTATTGCGTATAGTTTTTACAAAGCTAAGATACACCCGACTGCCTTTGATTCACTGTGTTAATATTATGCCGAGAGCCATTACTAGAATGTGGTAAAAGCAGGGTCTTTATCCCCGGCTTATCAGAAGAACCATCGTCACCACTGGCTTTGCGCTTGAGTTGTTCTAGAACATTCTTAGCCTCTCTCCGCTCATCCAATGCACTCAAACCATGTCCTTCCCATGATTCAACTACATGCTCCTGAAATTTAATGGCCAGAGGATAGCTGCACAACCACCACATATCAAAATATATTAGATAATGAAAATAAATGTAGGAAAAAATAGAGTAAAAACCATCATATGATACCAAAATAATTTAATATATAACCATCATTCATTTTTTCCATCAAATTATCAACCAAAATGTTCTATAATAACAGTTTAAAATAACAATATTAGTGATATTTTGGGAAATTGACAATAATAACTCAATTAAACCAAAATTTTTGCTGAAAAGAAACACTCACTCAGATCAAACAAGCTATTAGTCAAAAACATTATGAGTTGGAGATTTGATCTATTTTTACAAGTCCATTTGATAAACGAAACCAACTGTCAAATGAGTCTTTGGCACAAGCCAGTTGACAAAACGAGCTTCTATACATAACTCAAATAAACCACTCTTTACATAAAACACAAGTTTCTTGTTGGAAAAAAAAAATACATGGATCAAACAAGCTCTTAGGAAAAACATATATATGAGTAGGAGATTTGATCCATTTTTACAAGTCCATTTGATACATTTAACCCACTGTCAAACGAGTAACGAGTCTTAAATTCATTGAATGATGGATGAAACAATTAAAAATGCAGAAAAAGTCATACCTCTTCATGGCATCATATGCTTTTGCAAGGTTTTGACAAGCATCAATTGTATCTACATGTACAGGACCAAGGGATACTTCCATTATCTCCTTAGCCATGGCAAAGACCTGTGCAGCAGACTGAGGCCTATCTAACTCCATATAAGCAGCTCCCAAATTGTTATAAACATAACCAACTCCAAAATGCATTGATCCAAAACAATCTTTAAGCCTTTCAGCTCCAGTCTCTAAGTAAGGAATAGCTTTCTCTACTTTCCCAGTTAGAAGTAGTAACCATCCAATTCTCGCAGACACATTTCCTTCCGAATGTTGCTGTTGTGGCAGCCTCTCTATCAAAGACAAAGCTCTCTTAAGCAATCCAATCGCAGTCTCGAACTCATTCATCGCCTCATACTGCGTCGATATTTCTAAATAAGCATCCGACACTTCTAAAGGTGACATTTTTTCTCTCTTGGCGAGAATTTCAATAGAAATCTCTAGACACTTCTTCGAATCTGCATTCTTCTCCTGGTAACACAATGCCTTCGCCATTGAAATGAAGACTAGAGCTCGATCTTCGCTTTCTTTATCAGTCTCTTGAACAACACCTTTCAGAGTGTTAATGGCTTCAGCATACCTCCCCAATGCGATCTGCATGTTGGCAGCGTCAATTTCTGCACGAAGAAGGTCGGAAGAAAGACCCCAATTTTTCAGAACTTTCTGTGAGAGTTGATTTTGCTCTAAGGCCTTCTCGTGTTCTTCCAAACCGGTATAGACTACACCAAGGAGACGCCTATCACGAGCGACTTCAACCGAATTATTCCCCAGTTGTTCCTTATGAATCTGGATTGCCTTCAAACAAAATGGGAGGGCCTCAGTGAAATTTAGAATGGAGATATACGATTCTGCTAAATCCCTATAAGCATTTCCAAGCTCTCTGCTGTCCTTATCCAAAGTCATTTCCTTAATCTCTAGACATTTTCTAAGATTAGTAATGGCTTCCTCTCTTCTACCCATTGCTGTCTTTGTATTCGCCAATTCAAGCTGAACAGCATGAAGAATCGGGTGTATATCGCCCACACTACCAGAACCCACTTCTTCTAGCAAAACAAGAATTCTATTGGCTCTATTAAGATACCCTAAACCATCGTTAAACCTTTTCAAACTATAACAAGTGGAGCCTAGTAATTGCAGGGTCATAGCGAGAGGTAAAGAAGCTTTGGAATCTTCTTTATCAAACACATTTAAAGCCCTATTGGCAAAAGTAAGAGCTTTTTCAGGGTCCTCACCTTCTTGGTCAAGTTTGAGGCCAAGTTTCAAGCAAGCTAAACCAAGCTCTCTCTCGTCAAAACTGGTTTCCATAACTTTAAAGGCTATAAGCATATCTTCAGATGACTTTGCATAATCGAATGCTTCCTGGAGCTTGGATTTATCTCTCGCCCTTCTCTGCCTGGATGAAATCTGCGGTGCTGTTGCGAGTGTGTTGAGATTATTGTGAAAGGGGACGGCGTACGATTGGTGTGTTTTAATCTTGGATAAGATCAAAGAGCCGGTTGTTTTGCAGGGTTTGAGCAGGGGCTGAGTTGATTGGTTGAGATTGGGTTCATGGGTAGAATAGGAAGACGATGGCTGGGCTATAACTGATAGAGAGAACTTGGACTGCGAAGAGAAGATGGATTTGCACGAAAGCTTTCTCATGTCGGACCGATCTTGATACGATTGGATTGTCGGAGGAGGAGGAGGGGCTGAAGTTTCTTCTTGCTTAAACCCTTGATAAAAATCCAGAAAAATAAAACAATAAACCAATTTATGTTGTCTGAATATTTAAATATTTTAAAAATATATAAAATAATGGTATAAAGTATAGACTTAATTTATAGAAAGTTTTCAAATAATTCCGAGTCTTTCTTACATCAAATTCATTTCTTCATCTTGCTTGTTTTCTGCTGCATTTAGTTGCCTTCCAGATGCATGCACCGGATGTTTTTTCAAAGTAACCTTATTTGTCGTTTACTTTCCTAAAATAACCTAGTTTGTTTGTTTATTCATTTTCAAACTAACTTAGTTTACTATTTAAACTCAGTTTTTTGTCATATTACTATGTATATTCGTTCGCAGGGGTGTTTTGGTCCTGATTTGGGTTGGTCTTGTGGTTGTCTGACAGGCTCACTACACACTTCTTTTTTTCTCTCATATGCCTGCAAAGTGTTTGATGGAAGAATACACTTTAAATGTTTGATGGAAGAATACACTTTAAATGTTTGATGGAAGAATACACTTTAAAGCAAAACCTCATTGGAAAAAGGACTTATTTCTACTTTTTGAATAAAGGGTTTTTATGAATTATCTCAACATACATTTTATAGTATTGTCTTCTTCTTGTCTTTTCAGGGTGTTTTTGAATTCATGTTATGCTTTTGTACTTGTATAAGACTTCGACGAATTATAGACAATGAAAGCAAAACCTCACAATCATTTGATTTAGTACTTCTTTCTTCCTACAATCCAAATTCTTATGTTTGTTCTAGTTTCAACACTTTCCTTGTTGGAGCTAAATCTTTTGTTTGTAACTAACTACTATATACTATATAGAAGAGAGTCTGCTATTGCTTTCGCTTGCTGTAGAGGATGTCTAAAAGACATGAATCTGTTTCTTCTTATATTTGTGTTAGCATACTTGATGTCTAAAAGACATGAATCTATGCCTTCTTCTATTTGTGTGAATTTTGTTTTTATTATGTCTTTTTTCTTTCTATTTGTGTGTTTAAACAAAATGCAGACACTGAAAGCAAAACCTCAATTTGATGACTTGTTAATTAGTTCTTGGGGCAGTCTTCCTGTTTGTTTCAGATATGCTAGCTCTTTCTACTTGTTGAAGAAAAAAAAAAGGGTTTTCTTAAATTTGCTCTTTTTACTTGTTGAAAAAAAAAGAGGGTTTTCTTAGTTATGCTCTTTCTACAGTTTCAAATATGTCTTAATAATTTCACTGCCTGGCTACTAGAGCCCAAATCTTTAAAATTTTAAGGCCTTCTTAGCAAAAGAGGTAATACTTGAAGGAGGTGAATGTAAAGCTAATAATTAATTATATATATATATACTTTTAAGAAAAATATTGAATTCAGTTTCTAGCTAATTTACCTTCTTCAGCTGGTTCAAGAATTTGGAGACACTAACTATAAGAAGCAATATGAAAGAAAAGAGAGTTGGAAACTGTAAGCACTGCAGGGTTGGTAAGCTAGCTAGTATCTAATTCCAATACCTCATAATATCTCTCTATTTTTGTATCTTCAGACCTCATTTCCTTGTCCTGTATTTACCCTATCACAGTTTTTCTTTCAACACTTTAGAGTTTGTTTTGTTAATTTGCGGTTATTTTTAGTGTAGTATTGTTTGGGTAAGCCTGCAATGCAAGGTATTCCTTGAAATGCACTAGAAATTACTTTTTTCTACATTTGGAAAGAAAGGCTTAATGATCTGAACATATATTTTTATAACTGGTGGCATAATATTGTTACTGCCTTCTTCTTGTCTGTAAGTGTTAATGTTTTGGATATACTTTTGTACTTGTGTATGACAATGGGATTATCTTTTGATGGACATATCTCTAAACACTTGTATTTATGTTTATATACATGTGACAACCATGTCCATTGGTACATGAAATCCATTTAAGGCATGTCCATTAGTACCATGAAATCCATTTAAGATCCTGTTTGTCTTTAGTTTTGTGTGGGTTTCATGTTTTATTTGGGGTAATGTATTTTTATTAATTATTTTGGTTCTTGTTTTTTTTTTAAATTATTATTTTTCTTAAGGTCTCGGATTTATCAGGACAGTGTTTTTCCCTGTGGAAGAAATTATTTGTATTGTTGATAAATTGATTTGCTCTTTATGGTCTTACAGGGGCAGTAATGTGAAGTTATTATAAACGGGTTTTGATCTGGTGATTGATTTTCTGGTGGAGGTAAGAACCAAGAAGTGACGAGGTTCGAAATCGAGGGATTAAGAATGAGAAGGGATTTGGAGATTTGTGAGGTTTTTAATATGGAAACAAGATGGGTCTTAATGAAATAGGTAGAAGAGAGCCGAAAATGTAATAAAGAAAGCAAGAGGAGGATAGCAGTATGATACTTATCAATTCCAAACATGTCTCAACTATTTGAAAGGGATGGCAAAGTTACACTTTCTACAAAATAAAATAATTGTTTGATAAAATTAAATTTCAAAAATTTTAATTTAAAAAATAAAATATATATAATTTAAAAAATAAAATAAATCTAACTAAAGTCTTAATTTTCAAAGTTATTGATAATTATTTTGATAAATAAAACGTAATATTAAATTTTTTAAATAATCAGAATTTTATAAAGTAAAAAGCACGAATAACGCTTAAGTCATTTCTGAGTGTCACCGAATTACGTTTATACACACAATTATTGTCTTGATTTTTTTAAAAAAAAATTAATATAAAATTAAATTTATTCTGTTATAAAATCTTTAGTTACTAATTATTTTAAATATACAAATTTTATTGTAAAAAATCATAACTAATTATTCTAAATACACAAACATTGTTTCTAAAAATTCAACTAATTATTCTAAATATACAAATTTTGTTTTCAGATAATTGTGACAAGATATTCTAATATACAAACTTTGTTTCCAAGTAATCGTGGCAAGATGTTTTAAATATAACAAACTTTATTTTCAAGTAATCGTGACTAATTAATATAAATATACAAACTTGGTTTCTAAACAAGTTGTGACGACTACACAGAGACAAAGAATGACAATATCTGCCGTCGACCCTAATCGTGCCATAGCTGAGTTGCGAGAGCATATTTTAAGTATAAAAGGTGATGTCTTTGACAAGATAATCACTTCTATTTCATTCGATCAGAAGAATTCTGACTAAGAAGAGATCAGATAAAACACTGACGGAGCCACACTTAGCTTCTTACTCCCTTAGTAGTAGAATAATATATAGTATATAGCTATCTCTGATTTATTAAATTATATATCATAGCACGGAGGCCCCCACCACACTACACCCGACTGCTAACTAATTATAAATTATATATATTATATTATATTAATTATATCTCACTAATATATTCTATAATATTTTTATTAATCAAACATATAATTCTAACTAATATATTTTTTCTATTTTAACCGCCTAAATTTAATTTATTAATTCTTAAATAAATATGAAAAAAAAATTATTAGTCAAAATTATATTTATTAATAAGAAAGAACATCTTAATTTATTAATTCCTAAATAAATAATTCACGCAATAATATATAATCCATTACTTCTAATTAAAAGTCTATAACTTATTCATTCTTAATTAAATCTAATTACCTACTGATAAGTTATATATATAATTTATTCAACTTAATTAAAATAATATGTCCCTAACAATAATAGTCACACTCATATTTTAAAATTTGAATTCTTTCTTATTACTCATTAGGTTAAAACGGAGGAGCACATTCTGTTTCTCTTACCAGGTTTGTATAATTTTAATTTTATAGTAATTTGTGTCTATGTGAATTATTTTTACATTATTCATGTTTCGATGATAATTTTTTCTTAGTATTTAATAAATTTGCAGGTTGAGAATATCAAAATTCAACAATTTTTAATGTCAAATTTATAGAGAAAGAAAAAAAAATATTTTGTCTTTTTTTAAGCCAAAAATTGATAATCCCTCATTTTCTGAGTCAATCGACGAACCAAATACAGTAATTTCCGATGAAAATTTAGAATATCTTCTAAATCTCAAAGAGTTGAGTTTGATGAAACTACTCTTAAACGAGATCTTGAATTGCGTATTTCTATGTGGCGACATCCTATAAATCATCACGATGAAATTAGACGAACTTACATTAAAATGGGACCATATCAACCTATGTTGTCTGAGTATCCAAGATTTGAATTTGGAAAGAAACAACGTCGATTTTAATACTCTTGGTTTAAAAAGTTTCCATGGTTGGAGTACTTTCCTTCGAAGGATGTTGTATTTTGTTTTTCATGTTATCTCTTTGAATCAAGTAAATCCCAACAATCTGCATTTACAGTTGAAAGTTTCAAAAGTTGGAAACGTGTTAATGATGGAGGTAAGTGTGCATTTTTGTCTCACAAGGGGGGTTCTAACTCAGTGCACAATACATCTTTAAATTTTGTTGTTGATTTGATGAATGTAACTCGACATATAGATAAAGTTATGAATCGAGAATCTTCTGAACAAATTTAAAAGAATCGATTAAGGCTTGCAGCAACAATTGAGAGTGTTTGTTAGCTAAGTTTGCAAGCATGTGCATTAAGAGGTCATGATGAATCTTTAGATTCCCAAAATCGAGGTAATTTTATTGAGATGTTAAAACTCTTGGGAAAATGGAACGATAGTATTAGTAATGTTATCTTAGAGAAAGCTCCAAGAAATACAAAGTATACGTCACACGAAGAAGTTCAAAAGGAAATCCTACACATTTTGGTAATAGGGTCAGAAATAAAATACGTGATGAAATTGGATATTCCAAATTTTGTATTTGGGTGGATGAAGCGAAGGATATATCTAACAAGGAACAAATGAATATCATTTTTAGATTTGTAGATGTCAATGGTGTTTTGCGGGAACATTTTTCCAAATTGTGCATGTTAATAACACAACAGCTATAACACTCAAGAAAGAAATATGTAATGTCCTCACTAGATATAATCTAAAAATTAATAATATGCGAGGTCAGGCATATGATGGTGCTAGCAATATGAGTGATATTTTTAATGGTTTGCAAGCTCTATTTCTTAAAGATTGCCCTTATTATGTGCATTATTTTGCCCATCGACTACAAATAGCATTAGTTACTGCTGCAGAAAAGGAGATTTATTTTCTTTTCGAATCTAATGACTATTATCAATCTTATTAGATGGTCACACTACTGTAATTGATCGTTCTCAGTGGGTGCTTTGGTCCTGGTTGGGTTGGTCTCAGGGACGGAGCCATGCATGGGCTAGGGTGGGCTCCAGCCCCACCTAAATTAAAATCTTAAAATAAAACATTTAATATTTGAATTTGACATATGACTCTTAGCCCAGTTAGCTATGTAACTAAAGATGAGGTCAGGTGATCAAACCCTGACCTCACCTATAATTTATCTATAAACTAATTCATAATTATATTATTTTAAATATAATTTTATTAAAATAATTATTATTAATATATTATTTTATACTAACAATATTTATAATAATATATAAATAAAGTATAAAAAATTATATATAAAATAATGTAAATCATATAATAATATTATTTATCTTAAAATTATATTTATATAATAATTATATAATTATTTTTTATTTATTTCAATATAATTAATAATACAAATTATTTATAAGGGTAAAATATAATAATTAAAATAATAATAGTGTTTTATATTTCTTAATTTTAAACTATTTCAAAAATTTATAAGAAAATATAAATTAATATTAATAAACAAGTTAAAATAGTTACATTGGTTTGATTCGGTATTTAAATAAAGAATTTGATATCCCTGTTCAAAAACCTAACAAATCTCCTAGAATTGATGTTGATGTAAGTTATCTTAAACTTGATCCATTATTACTTATTCCGATATGTAAATATCTTTTAATCAAAGTGATGAAATTAGACGAGCTTATATCAAGATGTGGTCATATCAACCTATTAAGGATGAGTACCCGCCAACCAAATTTGAAAATCAAAATCGACGATTTCAAAATCATTGGTTTAAGAAATTTACTTAGTTAGAATACTCTTCTTTGAAAGATACTGCTTTTTGTTTCCATGTTTCTTGTTTGAACATAAGTAACCCCAAAACCTACATTTACAATAGATGAATTCAAATATTGAAAACGAGTTAATCATGAGGATAGATGCTATTTTGTTATGCATATAGGATGTAATATTTCACCACATAATAGGGCAGTTGAATATCTTGATGATCTAATTAATATCCTTGTCATATTGACAAAGTACTGAATGCATAGTTTTTAAATGAAAAACAAAATAACAGATTACGGCTTACAACAATTATTGAAAGCACTCGGTGACTCACTTTGCAAGCTTGTGCATTGAGAGGGCATGACGAGTCTCCATCTTCTAATAATCGTGGAAATTTTATTGAAAAAAATGCGGAGCATAAAAAGTTACACCTGAGATGCAAGTTGGAGTCAACCCCAGGTAATTTTTCATCCTGACTCCGCCCCTGGTTGGTCTTACGGTTGTCTGACAGGCTCACTGCACCCTTCTTTTTTTCTCTCATATGCCTGCAAGGTGTTTGATGGAAAAATGCACTCTAAAGCAAAACCTCATTGGAAATAACTTTTTTCTACTTTTTGAATGAAGGGTTTTCATGAATTTTCTCAACATACATTTTTATAGTATTTCCTTCTTCTTGTCTTTTCAGGGCGTTCTTGAATTCATGTTATGCTTTTGTACTTGTGTAAGAGTTCGACGAATTGTAGACAATGAAAGCAAAACCTCAAAATCATTTGATTTAGTACTTTTTTCCTACAATCCAAATTCTTA
This sequence comes from Impatiens glandulifera, assembly GCF_907164915.1. Taxonomy (NCBI): domain Eukaryota; kingdom Viridiplantae; phylum Streptophyta; class Magnoliopsida; order Ericales; family Balsaminaceae; genus Impatiens; species Impatiens glandulifera. Next base: position 128,168,946 of record NC_061862.1, on the reverse strand, counting down.
TGTTTGTTCTAGTTTCAACACTTTCCTTGTTGGAGCTAAATCTTTTGTTTGTAACTAGCTAGTATATAATATATAGAAGAGAGTCTGCTATTGGCCGCCGGATTTCGCTTGTTGTATGTCACATTGCTGTAGAGGATGTCTAAAAGACATGAATCTGTGTCTTCTTCTATTTGTGTCTGCATACTTGATGTCTAAAAGACATGAATCTGTGTCTTCTTCTATTTGTGTCAGCATACTTGATGTCTAAAAGACATGAATCTATGCCTTCTTCTATTTGTGTGAATTTTGTTTTTATTATGTCTTTTTTCTATTTGTGTGTTTAAACAAAATGCAGAAACTAAAAGTAAAACTTCATATTGATGACTTCTTAATTAGTTCTTGGGGGCAGTCTTGCTGTTTGTTTCAGATATGCTAGCTCTTTCTACATGTTGAAGAAAAAAAAAGAGGGTTTTCTTAGATTTGCTCTTTCTACTTGTTGAAGAAAAAAAAGGGTTTTCTTAGTTATGCTCTTTCTACAGTTTCAAATATGTCATAATAACTTCATGAAGGAGGTGAAAGTAAAGCTATTAATTAATTATATCTATATACTTTTAAGAAAAATATTGAATTCAGTTTCTAGCTAATTTACATGCTGGTTCAAGAATTTGGAGACACTAACTATAAGAAGCAATATGAAATTTAAAGATGGTTGGAAACTGTAAGCACTCCAATACCTCATAATATCTCTCTATTTCTGTGTCATCTTCAGACCTCATTTCCTTGTCCTGTATTTTACCCTATCACAGTTTTTCTCTCAACACTTTAGAGCTTGTTTTTGTTAATTTGGGGTTATTTTTAGTGTAATATTGTTTGGGTAAAGGTGTTCCTTGAAATTCACTATGGAAGATGACTTTTTTTTCTACTTTTTTGAAAGAAGGGCTTTCATTAATGATTTGAACATCTATTTTATAACTGGTGGCATAATATTGCTACTGCCTTCTTCTTGTTTTTTCAGGGTGTTCATGTTTTGGATATGCTTTTATACTTGTGTAAGACAATGAGATTATCTTTTGAATGGGCATATCTGAAAACACTTTATGTATGTTTTCTTCTATTTGTGATATCTCTCTATTTCTTTTGAATGGGTAGTGTATTTTTATTGATTATTTTGGTTCTTGTTTTTTTTAATTATTATTTTTCTTAAGGTTTCGAATTTATCAGGACAGTGTTTTCCATGTGGAAGAAATTCTTTGTACTGTTGATAAATTGGTTTGCTCTGTATGGTCTTACAGGACAGTAATTTGTGAAGTTATCTAAGGCAGAAAGGAAAAAAATGGGTTTTGTTCAAGTGCATTGCTGTCAAAATTGCGAGTCAACTCGTGAACTCGTTCGAATTTACAAGTTAACTTATAGGGATCGAGTCACGAGTTGAAGAAACTCGAATGAAAAAAAATCGTAATGAAATTGCGAGTTAACTCAATTAACTCGTCAAACTCGTAAATAACAGTGGTATCGTGCGATTTTACCTTCTCCCCCATTCTTTGTTCTATTAAACAGACTTTACAGACGATTCTTCTTCATCATTCATCGGATTAGATATACATTGCTTAAGATACTGGATTTAGGAAAAATTAGATCTTCAGAAAAATAAGAAAGAGAGGAAAGAACTGAAAATATGAAATGAAGGAGAGCAGTCTCTATGAGTTTATTCCTGGGTTTAGGAGGATAGGGGCGGCTTTAAAACGTGGGAAAATGAGGTGTATTAAGGTTTAATATAATATTATATATTTATAAATATATTAAAAAATTTATATAATATATATTTACGGTTGGATAAACTGTAAATAAATATACTAGTTGGATTGAAGGTGAAAGAGAAAATGAATGAAAGTGGGCTGTAAATTATTAATTTAATTATATATATATATATTAATATTATTTTTTTATAAATATTTTAATTTTTTTTTCATTTTATATATACAAATAATTATTATAATTTTATACACAATATTTTTTTTAATATTTTTTTATTAATTTATTTGTATATACAAATAATTATTATAATTTTTATATTATTTTAAGTAAACTCTTACGAGTTTACTATTCGATTTTGATTTCCGAGTTTATAGGCGTCTAACGATTCTACGTAAACTCTCAATTTTTACAGTTGAGTTCTAGAAATTGATTTCTATGGAGGTGAGGTTTGAATTCGAGGGATTAAGAATGAGAAGGGATTTGAAGGTTTGTGAGGTTTTTGGTATGGAAACAAGATGGATCTTGAATGAATTAAATAGGTAGAAGAGAGCGGAAAATGTAATAAAGAAAGCAAGAGGATAGATAGTTGTATGATCTCAGATTCTCAATGAATGATCTCTTGAGAGGCTGAAAGTGGTGGTGGTACCATTTGCTGGTTGAAACCGTTTTGCAGTCTCAAAGTACAACTTTTCATAATACTTATCAATTTCAAACACGTTGGGTTCGGGTCAACTATTTTAAAGTGACGACAAAGTTATCGTTTCTACAAAATAAAAATGTTTTTTAAGGACTTGTTTTTTTTGAATTTTTTAAAAAATCTAATAAAAATTAATTTTTCAATCAATCATTTCTCAACCATCACATCACTCATTTCATTTATTAAAATACCCTATATTTTAAATTATTATTTTTTATTTTATTTATATATATCAATACCCTTTAAGTAATTATCACCTTCTCAAAATCATCACATATTATTATTATTATTATTATTATTTTTCGCCCTCTAAATTTAAAAAAAAATCCATTCTCAACAAAGCCTAAAAGATAAAATACATTGATAAATAAAACATAATAATTAAATTTTTTAAATAAACCAAAATTTTGTGAAGTAAATGTCTTTTTTAAAAGGCACGAAGGACGCTTAAGTCATTTTCGAGTGTTAGCGAATTACGTTTATACACATAAAATTATTTTCTTTATTTTAAAAAAAAATTATTAGGTTAGCCATTTAAAATTATTTTTTTAAAAATTATTTTAAAATTAAATTTATTCTGTTATAAAGTTTTCGTTACTAGTTATTTTAAATATAAAAATTTTATAATAAAAAAATCGTAACTAATTATTCTAAATACACTAACAATATTTCTAAAAATTCAACTAGTTATTCTAAATATACGAACTTTGTTACCAAGATATCGTAACAAGATATCAAAAATATACCAACTTTGTTTCCAAAAATCCATGACTAGTTAGTATAAATATACCAACTTAGATTCTAAACAAGTCGTGATAGTACAGTACTCTACAGAGATACCTGCAGTCAACCCTAATCGTGCCATGGCTGAGTTGAGAAAGCATATTTTGAGTATGAAAGGTGATGTCTTTGATATAATAATCGCTTCTATTTCATTGGCGTCGGAGATGCGACCACAAGAATATTCACTAAGAAGGGATCAGATAATGATGCATCTTTTATTCCCGTCAAAACAGAACAAATATGCCGACTTCTTTTCTTTTAAGACGGAGGAGATGAAGGATCCCGATCTCAAGACGTCCACGCCTGAACCTGATGATGATGATGCAACAACACAAGTACATGGAGTCACAAAATAAGAAGAAATTAGATCACTTTGTTATCCGAATAAAGAAGAACAATATCACGATCATTAATGGAAAAACAACTACAATTCATAGACATGATGAAAACAATGCTACTCATGATAACAACGTTGGGATAATATTAGGCGCTCCTACAAATGATCAAAATCGTAACCAGGGTTCTAAAGATGGCGAAAAATCAGGTTCCAATTTGAGTAAGAATTTAAACAAAACGAAGCCAATAAAATTTATTTATGCGGAGAAGAAGATATTAGAGTGCTCGAAGAAAAGTATGGTTGAGTATATGAAGTTCGAGTCTAGCAAGAGGAAGATGACAAAAGAATACAAAGGCATAAGAGATTTCATAAAGAAAATAAAAAGGATCGACATGAAAGATCTTCCCAAACTTATCCAACTGTACTCAAGTAAATGCAAGCAAACACATTATAGAAAACTAGTTAAGATACCATGCGTTGAACGCGCGCGCTTATAGTTATAAAATAAAGATAAAGAGGACATAAATAAAAATATTTTATAAAATTATCTCAATCATAAGTAGTTATAAAAAATGAAACAATTAAAAATACATAAGAACATTCTATATATCTTAAAATTTATCTTTCACACTTTTTAAAAAAAAAATTTAGAATGTTAAAAAAATATTTATAATCATAATATACTTCAATTTAAGACATTTTTAATGTAAATCAGTAAATGACGTCTTAATCCGACTCTTAACATTTTAGCTATCATAATTAGTTTAGTTAAGGATTTTTTTGTAAGAAGAAAATAAAATATTTTTAAATATAAAATTAATCATTATTCTTAAAACTAGCATGTATCTCGTGCATTTGCACGATAAATAATAATAAAAAAACCATGAAAAAAATATTACGGTAAAAATGTGATAGCCTTTTTAAGTTTATTTTTAATCGTTTTAAGTTTATGGGCGGGTCAATCCACAATCCGACTCAAATATTAATTTACTCTCACATTGCAGAACGATCTTTAAAACAATTGATACAGTTTGATTCTTAAACTCAATTAGTTTGACCTCTAGAGTCCATTTCTTCCCCATAATACGAGTGAAATAAAAAATGTAAAGACTAACATTAAAGTAGCTCATGCGAGACTTACTATATTCATATAAATTATGTCCCCTATCACTGGTGAAAAAGGGGTCAAAACCGAGAGTAAAAACTTTCGGTTTTGACCCTATAACTTTCGGTATTGACCCATCACCGAAAGTTTTGGTAACTCTCGCCATCCCTCGGTATTGACTCTTTCGTTAAAAACAATTGGGCATTTACCGAGAGATATCGTAGAGTTTTCGGTTTAGATACCATAAAGTAAAACCGAAAGTTAATTGAAAAACTTTCGTTTTTCCACCAAGAGGAAAACCGAGAGTTTTACAAATAACTCTTGGTTTTACTCATGAGGGGAAACCGAAAGTTTTCATATAACTTTCGGTTTTTCCATGAGAAGAAAATCGAGAGTTAATTAGAAAACTTTCGGTTTTACTCATGAGAGAAAAACCGAAAGTTTTCATATAACTTTCGGTTTTTCTATTAGAAGAAAACCGAGAGTTAATTAGAAAACTTTCGGTTTTACTCATGAGGGAAAAACCGAAAGTTTCCTACTTAACTCTCGGTTTTCTTCAAATGGAAAAACCGATGGTTATATGAAAACTTTCGGTTATAATCCTATGGGGAAACCGAGAGTTTTCTAATTAACTCTCGGTTTTCTTCTAATGGAAAAACCGAAAGTTTCATATAACCCTCGGTTTTTCCATTTGAAGAAAAACCGAAAGATTTCAATATTACTTTCGGTTTTTTCTTGTAAAAGTTTAAAAATATGCTAATTATTTAGCTCGCAACCAAAACCTGTTCAGCCAAACCAATATATCAATAATAAAAGAAATGACACATACATTAAACGATCACATTAAATGATCATTATCATTACAAAATTCGCAACCAAACTATTAATCCGAACAATCTGTTATAAATTCAAATCGACACAACTATTAATGAAAACATGTTTTGAATTGAAACAACCAATGAAAACGTACTAGAATTAGCTTGTGGGGGAGGAGGAGGTGGTGGTTGTTGCCTCATAAACAATTCGATTCTCTCCATTCTTGCATTCATTTCTAACTTCTCTCTCTCCATTCTTGTATTTGTTTCTTCTTTTTCCGCTTGCATTTGTTGAATTGTGCGCATTCTTTCTTCGTCCCTCTTCTCCAGTTCCTCCAACTTGAGCTTCATTCTTTGATTGTCTTCAAACAATCGCTCATTGTTTCATTGTGAACTGTTTCCACTTCGACGATCATCACGAAAGTGTGTGGGCCGGACGCCTGATCCCATTCCGAACACTACCCCGTATTTTTGGACGCCTGATCCCATTGCGAACACTACCCCGTGTTTTTGAACGCCTGATCCCATTCCGAACACTACCCCGTGGATGAGTCAAAACCGAAGGTTTATAGGATAAACCTTCGCAATTAACAATTTCAGGAAAAGGTAAAACCGAAAGTTCTTTAAAAAACCTTCGCAATTAATCATTCTCCAACTTAGAATATTTTTTTATTTTTTGGGAGGTGTTAAAACCGAAGGTTATTTGAATAACCTTCGCAATTAAAAATCTCCGGAATTTCAAAACCGAAGGTTTTTTTAAAGACCTTCGCAATTAACCCACATCTAACACTTAGAATTATTTTTGGTTTTTTGGGAAGGTAAAAATCGAAAGTTCTACAAAGAACTTTCGGTACTAATTAGTAAAACCGAAGGTTTTACAACCTTCTCGGAATCTGTTTTTAATACCGAAAGATTTGTTCCTCTCGGGCGTATTTAGGAGAGTTTTATAAAACCTTCGGTAAAAACCATCGGTAAAAACCATCGGTAAAAACCATCGGTAAAGGTCGATTTTTTACCAGTGTATCTCTATAAATATGACAGAATTCTTTCATTATTTCTCACTGATAATAGTGAAATCTTTAGCGCAAAGTCAAAAGAGAATTATGACCGATTAAAAACTATTAATGAACCACCACGTTTATCAAATTTGGTGTTGAATTTAAAATATAAAGTGTTATTAGCCTAGTTGGTTAAATGTTATATTTGTTTTGTTAGGTTGAAAATTTGAACCATACCTATAACATTTTTAATTTTATTTTTAACCGTTTTAAGTTTATGGGCGGATTAACTCACAATCCGACCCAAATAACCATTTACTCTTACATATATATCCAAATTAACTATAGCTCTCGATCTGGTAATTCGGACACTGTAAAAATTAAACATCATTATATATATATATAGATTAGTTAGTTAGTTAAAAAGTTGAACTTATATTGTTAAAATGTCATGCGTTCATCAAATTTGGTGTTGAATTTAAAGTATAAAGTGTTATTAGCCTAGTTGGTTAAATGATTATACTTGTTTTGTTAGGTTGCAAGTTCAAACCATACCTAAAGCATTTTTAATTTTATTTTTAACCGTTTTAAGTTTATGGGCGGGTTAACCCACAATCCGACCCAAGTATCCATTTACTCTCACATATATATCCAAATTAACTACAACTCTCGACCCGGCAATCCGGACACTTTAAAAATTAAGCATCATTGTATATATATATATATTAGTTAGTTAAAAAGTTGAACTTATATTGTTAAAATATCCCGTGTTTATCAAATTTGGTGTTGAATTTAAAATATAAAGTGTTATTGGCGTAGTTAGTTAAGGGTTGTACTTGTTTTTTTAGGTTGCAACTCCGAACCATACCCGGCAATCCGGACACTTTACAAATTAAGCATCATTATATATATAGATAACACAAGACTTTGTACGACAACAAAATATTTTATAAAAATCTCAAAATGAAAAGTTTTAGTTGGTATGTCATATGGATATTGCTACAAAGGTAAAAAAAATTACAAAGAGATGCAATCAATATTAAAGAGTCATTAGTAGACCTTAGTGTATAAAATTCAATCTAAATTTCATAAAACAGAATAAAAAAATTCCCAAAATGACTTGAATCTCATTTTGGTCTACAAAAGGAAAAGTTAACCTGAAATATTGATCCAATCATAAACCAACAATATCAAGTTAATTATACTCTCTTTTCATATAAACAATAAAGTTAGAGATTCAATAACATAACTATCTAGACTTGTAAACATAAATGAATCTATAATAAAAAGAAGAAGAAGATATAATTTACAATGTAAAATAATATTCAAGATAATTACCGTCGTTGCGGCGTCAGAACGTATCGCTCCATCTGCAAATCGTAATTTTTCGTTCTGAAATGAACTTCAAGTGGATGTCGGCTTATTTGGAAGCCATGGTTGCTTCTCTCTCTTAACTCAGATAACAATGAACACCTAATCAAACCATAGTCTTCATCTAAAAAGAAACGAATCACTTGAACATGTACTGGTCCATCTAGAAAATCACACTTTTCCATAGTTGTTTCTCCCGAAACCACTAAAACACTATCTGTATCTAAGAAGAAACTAATCGAAGTTTTAAATTTACAGTGAAATGTAAATGGACTACGTAGATCCATCATACCCGGACAACCATATATAGATAACGCGTGAATGGCGTAATGACCACCTCCAAATAATTAGATTTTATTTAAGTGAACCAGTAATAATTTGAATTCAACAACAAATTAAAGAAAACTATTTTATAAACAAACTGAAGAGCAAGACCAAATAAAGTTAATTTAATCAAAATTATTTTTTGTTCAATGATTTTTCTACTTAATTAACAAAATATTTTATCATATTTTATCCATATATATATATATATATATACCACCACCAATGACCATTGTCATTTTAGTCTTATACCCAATATATCTTTAATCTCATATATACCACTACAATTGTCATACTCATGTTAGTCTTATATCACCATATCTCATTTTAGTCTTATACCCAATATATCTTTAATCTCATAAATATCACTACCATTGTTAAACTCGAAGTATATATATATATATATATATATATAAGTTTTTGACCATTTATTTTAAACAGGTGGTTAATTTTTATTATTTTCTCTCACCTAATATATATATATATATATTTAATATTAAATATAAAAATTGTTAATAAGATTATATAATTAAATGAAGATAAAGAATATATATATATATATATTTATAAAAGAGATAAAATATTAAATAGAAAAAAGATATTAATAATTATAAAAGAAGGAGGATTATCTTTATATCTATTTATAACATGTATTGAATTCTTTAAATAATTTGAAACACTAGTATTTTTTGTAATTAATAATAAAAAAATCCATTAAATAAATAAATACTAAATGATCGGCATAATCGGAATAATCAGCATGGTCGCGCGATTCGGTTGATTTGGTAGTCGGTTTAGGGAAACATAAAGATCGTCATCACGTATGACACGTTCGACACGATCAACACGTTCTGTACAATTGACATGTTCGGCACGACCGATATGTCTGGCACGTTCGACACATCGGGGAAAAATCGTCAAGGGTTATAAGTTGCAAAATCAAGAAAATATAAGGTTTAAACAAGGTCGTCGTTCAAGATTGTTTCTCTGACTTTAATCCCCTGTTCTGAAATCTTATTGGAATATGAATAAAAGAAAAAACAAGAAAGCAAAAGTAATGTTGGACTTTATTCTTAAATGAAACAAAGAAACTGCAAAGAAGAAAAAATGTCGGGTCGGGTCAACTATTTTTTAAAGTGACGACAAAGTTACCGTTTCAACAAATAAAAAATGTTTGATAAAATTAAATTTCAAAAATTCAAAATTTCAAAATTTCAAAAATTCAAAAATAAAATATATTTAAATTTAAAAGATAAAATACGTCTAACTAAAGTCTTAACTTTTAAAGTTATCGATAATTATTTTGATAAAAAAACGTATTAATTAAATTTTCTGAATAACCAAAAATTTGTAAAATAAATGTCTTTTTTAAAAGGTATGAAGGACATTGCGCGTAAGTCATTTACGATTGTCATCGAATTATGTTTAAAGTCTTGATTTTTTTTAAAAAATTAATAGGTTATCCATTTAAAATGTGTTACTTTTTTAAAATTAAATTATTGTAAAAAAATCGTACCAAATTAATCTAAATACACAAGCATTATTTCTAAAAATTTATTACTAATTATTCTAAATATACAAACTTTGTTTCCAAGCAATCATGACAAGATATTCCTATATATACAAACTTTATTTTCAAAAATCCGTGACTAGTTAGTATAAATATACAAAATTAGTTTCTAAACAAGTCGTGACTACTACACATTACACATAGACAAAGAAATGACAATACCTGTCGTCGACCCTACTCGTGCCATGGCTGAGTTGAGAGAGCAACTTTTGAGTATGAAATATGATGTCTTTGATACGATAATTGCTTCTATTTAATTGACGGAGGAGTTGCGATCACAAGAATTTTCACTAAGAAGGGATCAGATATTGACGCATTTTCTATTCCCATCAAAACAGAAAAAATCTGCCGCTTTCTTTTCTTTTAGGACGGAGGAGATGAAGGATCCCGATCTCAAGACATCCACGCCTTACCTGATGATGATGATAATCCGCAGCAACAAAAGTACATGGAGCCACAAATTAAAGAAGAAATCGAATCACCTCGTTATTCGAATAAAGAAGAACAATCTCACAATCAGCAATGGAAAAACTGTTAGAATTTAAAGGGACATTTATATATTTAAATGAATATAGGTCATTGATTATAATAAGTCAATATTATGTGATCTAAGGATGTTTGAGATTTGACTTAAGGACGTTATTGTTATTGTTATGAATGTTAAATTGTGGATACCTTGCGGTATTTCTAATTTGATGATGGGACAAATTAGAAATTAGCTTAATGAGGCAGTTATGACGATTATGGTCCCCAAAAGGCAGAAGAAATTATAAAAGGGAGGTTGGTCGATAAAAAATAAGAACGAACTTATTTTTTATCACACGCTCTCTCTTTCTGAATCCCCATCATCGGAGAAATAAGGCTAAAGGATTTATGCCCTTTTGGAAGACCATCTCATCTAATCATATCTAAGGATCCAGGTATATATATTCTGCTTTTATTTTTCATATCTTAGAAACAAGAATGAAGATCTAGGGTATTATACTTTATGATTTAAGTTTATTATGGAATTATTTTAATTAATTCCAACAATTGGTATCAGAGCCCTTCTTGAATTAGAAAAACTTATTCTTATACAATTTAGGAGACTTGTTCTTGTCATGAAATGAATTTAGGGGAAAATAAATAATCGGTTTCATAATTTTGATTTTGTTGTATAGAGAAACCCTAAATTGAAGTTCTGCAATCATAAATTGAAAGGTAACGGTTTAACAACGTGAAAACCGTAATAAGTTGAAATGTATGATGAATACTTTTTTTGGGAAATAATATTATTTCAATTCCTATTTTAAAGGAAATAATTTTATTTCATTATCTTTTATTTTTATTAAAAGAAAATTTGGTAAAATATTTTTTTTGGGAAATAATATTATTTTAATTCCTATTTTAAAGAAAATAATTTTATTTTATTATCTTTTATTAAAAGAAAATTTGGTAAAATATTTTATTTTTGGAAAATAATATTATTATTGAGGATCATTAGGAAATAATATTATATAATTATTTCATTGGAAAATAATTTTTTTTATTTAAGGATTTTTTTAAGAAATAATATTCGGATAAAATAATATTATTCAATTTAGGATTTTTTAAGAAATAATATTATTTAATTATTTTATAAGAAAATAAAATTTTAAGAAAAATAAAATTTTGATTTTATTTTAACATAGTTAAGATTCTAAATAATATTATTATTTATTTACTTAAATTAATATATGAAAGATTCCAACTCTTTTAATTTTATTTAGGTTTTTAATCTTATTAAATAATTAAGCTGATTGTTCTTTATTTAAATTAAATAAGTTAAGTTATGACGTAGTGACCTCTCTAATTTAGTTTGTTTAAGTTTGAATTTTGAATGTTTGTAATGGTGAATTTTAATGTGACTAAATAATCGGCCCAAAGGAAGGTTACTAGTTGACCGAAGTTCACAATTACCTGTGATAATAAGCACGTAACAATTATAAAGATTTTTACATGAGAATATCAAATCATTCCAAAGAAAGGTTTGTTATTTGTCATGTATTATTGTTAGTGTTTGATTATTGCAACAAAATATCACTAGCAATTAAATTTCATTGTCCAAAGACTTGAATTTAATGGTGCACTATATATTTTGGATGGAATTTGCTGATTATTTTAAATTTGATTGAAAAATATAGAATTGAGCATGTTAGTTACAGTTTAAATTATGTTTTCATCTAATGTTGTAAATATTAATGCCAACTTAAGTTCAGTCCCAGTCTTTAATGACTCTAAATTTAAGGATTGGAAGGAGAACATTTAGATAGTTCTCGGTTGCATGGACATGGACTTTACGATACAGACAGAGCAACCCACTACTCCTACGGTTATTAGCTCTCTTGAAGAGAAGGCTAAATTTAAGAAATGAGAACGCTCTACCCGCATGAGTCTTATGATCATAAAGCGTGCAATTCTGGAGGTGTTCAGGGGTGCTGTGTCTGAAGACACCACCAATGTTAAAGATTACCTTGCAGAAATTGAAAAGCGCTTTGTCAAAAGCGATAAAGCTGAAACACGCACTATTCTTAATATCTTAATTTCAATGAAGTATAAGGGCAATGGTAATATAAGGGAGTACATCATAGAGATGTCTAATCTTGCATCAAAACTTAAGGCACTAAAGCTTTATTTGCATTAGGATTTACTTGTGCATCTCATTCTGATTTCTCTTCCGGTTCAATTCAACCACTTTAAGGTCAGTTTTAACTGTCAAAAAGAAATGTGGAACTTGAATGAACTAATTTCTCATTGTGTTCAAGAGGAAGAGAGATTAAAGCAAGAAATGACAAAATGTGCTCATCTGACAAGCACCTCTAGGGATAAGGGAAAAAAAAGGAAGAATGTTGATGCTACTTAGGGTCCAAATGCAAAGAAAAATGTTAACAATGACTGTTTCTTTTGCAATAAGGCTGGACATCTAAAGAAGGATTGTACTAAATATCGTGCATGGCGCGAAAAGAAAGGTACATTTCTTAATCTGGTTTGTTCTAAAGTTAATTTAGCATCACTACCTGGAAATACTTGGTGGTTAGACTCCGGTGCTATTACTAACATCAGTATTTCAATACTGGGTTGCCTGAGCTACTGAAAGCCAAGTGATGCTGAAAGACGTATCTTTGTGGGCGATGAAAAATCGGTAGAAATTGATGCAATTAGACACTTTAGATTGTTGCTTAGTTCTGGATTCTATTTGGACTTATAGGATACTTTTATTGTACCTTCGTTTAAACGAAATTCGGTTTCTATTCGTTATTTGGACAAACATGGTTATTCTAGTTTGTTTGGAAATGGTCAATTTAAGTTATCTATTGGTACTTCGAATGTTGGAACCGGTTCATTAATGCATTATGACAATCTTTATTTACTTGATAAAATAGCTTTATATAATGAAACCCTAAATGTGGAATCAAGAGGTACTAAACGAAAGCTGAATAATAATAATTCGGGTACATTATGGCACAAATGCTTAGGTCACATCTCTAGAAATAGAGTTGAACGTCTTGTGTCAGATGAGATTCTAAATTCCATTGATTTTACGGACTTTAATGTCTGTATTGAATGTATTAATGGAAAACAAACCAAAGATAGAAAATTGAATGCATATAGAGCTACATAAATACTTGAGTTGATACATACAAATGTTTGTGTGCCGTTTCCGACTCTGTCTTGGAATGGTCAACAATATTTCTTATCATTCATAGACGATTTCTCTAGATATGCATACATTTTTCTTATTCAGAAAAGGCTCAAACATTGGATGTGTTCATGTCATTTAAGGTTGAAGTTCAAAATCAACTCAACAAAAAGATAAAGAAAGTTAAATCTGATCGTGGTGGTGAATACTACGGTCGGTATGATGGTTCAGGTGAACAACGTCTAGGGCCTTTTACTAAATACCTAGAGGAGTGTGGTATCGTTCCTCAGTACACCATGCCGGGCTCTCCAAGCATGAATGGTGTAGCAGAAAGACAAAACTGTACTTTACAAGATATGGTGAGGAGTATGGTTAGCCATTCATCCTTACCAAAGTCATTCTGGGTTGAAGCACTAAAGACTGCAGCATACATTTTGAATAGAGTGCCAACAAAAGCAACAACTAAAACCCCTTATGAGCTTTGGTCAGGACAAAAACCCAGTCTAAAACATTTTCATGTTTAGGGATGTCCAGTAGAGGCAAAGCCTTATAAGCCTCATATGGATAAATTGGACCCTAAAACAGTTAGTAGTTACTTTAATGACTATTCTGATCGATCAATGGGCTATAAATTTTATGATCCCAACTTAAAGTCAATTTTCGAGACAGGAACAACTTTATTCTTTGAGGATGTTGAGTTTGAGGTGAAGAATCAAATAAAGGATTTTGTCTTTGAGGAAGAGTCAACTTCTAATTTGGTTAACAAGGAGTTGAATCCTATTCCGATTTGAATGGACAATGATCAAGATTCTCATCTGATCATTGATAATATTAGAATAATTCCACAAAAAAATGAAGACGATGTTGATCTCCTAGAGGTACAAACTCAACAACCTCAAGAAGAAAGTATTATTAAGGAACAAGTGCCATTACGGCGATCCACAAGAGTAAGGAGCAGTATTATGTCGGATCCCAACTTAAAGTCAATTTTCGAGACAAGAACATCTGTATTCTTTGAGGATGTTGAGTTTGGGGTGAAGAATAAAATAAAGGATTTTGTCTTTGAGGAAGAGTCAACTTCTAATTATGTTAACAAGGAGTTGACTCATGTTCCGATTTGTATGGACAATGATCAAGATTCTCATCTGATCATTGATAATATTAGAATAATTCCAGAAAATCAAGATGATGTTGATCTCCTAGAGGTACAAACTCAACAACCTCAAGAAGAAAGTATTATTAAGGAACAAGTGCCATTACGACGATCCACAAGAGTAAGGAGAAGTACTATGTCAGATGAATATGTATTTCTTCAAGAACATGAGGATAATCTTGGCATTATGGAAGATGATCCAATAAACTTTCATCAAGACATATATAGTTCTAATTCAGCAAAGTGAATTGATGCAATGAATGAAGAGTATAAATCTATGCAAGTCAATAAAGTTTGGGAACTTGTCCCATTACCAGAAGGGGTGAAGCCTGTTGGTTGTAAATGGATTTTTAAAACCAAACAGGATTCTAAAGGTAATGTGGAAAAGTATAAAACACGTCTTGTGGCTAAAGGTTTTACTAAAAAATACGGGTTTGATTATAAAGAGACTTTTTCTCCGGTTTCAACTAAAGACTCTTTTAGAACAATCATGGCACTCGTTGCACATTTTGATATGGAGCTACATCAGATGGATATAAAGACAACATTTCTCAATGGAGAAATTTATGAAACAATTTATATGGTACAACCAGAAAACTTTGTGTTAGGAGATTCAAGAAATATGGTTTTCAAATTAAAGAAATCCATCTATGGGCTCAAACAAGCGTCTCGTTAGTGGTATCATAAATTTCATGAGGTAATTCTCTCATTTCGTTTTGGAGGGAATTTAATTGATGATTGTGTGTATCACAAATTTAGTGGGAGTAAACATATATATATCTAATTTTATATGTTGATGACATTTTGCTTGCCTCAATTGATATAGGCTTATTGCACCAAACTAAGACTTTTTTGTTGAGAAATTTCGAGATGAAAGATCTTGGTGAGGCCTCATTTGTATTATAGATCCAAATACATCGAGATCATTCTCGAGGAATTCTTGAATTGTCACAGATGAGCTATATCGATAAAGTACTTAAAAGATATGGCATAAAGATTATAAATTGGAAATACCCCGGTCACTAAGGGAGACAAATTTAGTCTTCAACAATGCCCTAAAGGAAATTTGGAAATTCAAGAAATGCAAAAGATTCCATATGCTTCGGCAGTTGGAAGTCTAATGTATGCTCAAGTTTGTACGCGTCCAGATATTGCGTACATAGTTGGCGTATTAGGAAGATATTTGAGAAACCCAAGTTTGGATCACTGAGATGCAGCTAAAAGGGTTATGAGATATCTAAAGAGAACTAGAAGTTACATGCTCACATATCGGAGGTCGGATAATCTTGAGATCATTGGGTATTCTGACTCTGATTTTGCGGGATGCCAATATAGTTTATGATCCACTTCGAGCTATGTATTCTTGTTGGCTGGTGGAGCGATCTCTTGGAAGAGTTCCAAACAAGGACTTACAGCTTCCTCCACCATGGCAACAGAGTTTGTAGCATGTTAATTATGAGGCATCAAATCAAGCAATATGGCTAAAGAATTTTATCACTAAGCTGCGTATTTTTAAAGGGATTGAAAGACCCCTTAGGTTATTTTGTGACAATAATTCAGCTGTGTTATATTCGAATAACAATAGGAGCTCGACTAAGTCAAAATATATCAATATAATGTTCCTAGTTGTGAAAGAAAGGGTACAAAGTGGTCAAATTTCTATAGAATGCTTGGGTACAAACTCCATGATAGCTGATCCCTTGACAAAGGGTCTGCCGTCTAATGTCTTTCATGAACACACTACTAACATGAGTGTTTTAGAGATGAATGATCTCTAGGTTAAGTGGGAGTTTGTAAATTCAGTTGTCTTTCAGTTTGTTTTATGGATATTTATGTAATTCAGTTTCTGATCAGATAAAATATTATACGGTTTATTGCATTTTGTACAATAAAGTTAAAGTTTGATCTCACTAAAGTTAAGGTAAGACCAATTGAAAATTGACATGAATAGATCACCTTGCATGTAATTTTGCATGCCACAAATTCATGATTTATCTATGTCATTTAGTCATATTGATATTTGTGACCATTGAAGGTTTAGTTGTGATTGATACAACGAAGACCGCCTTGATCCATGTTAATATGATTAATGGACGAGATTGTTAATGTTCTCGAAATCGATGACAATACTGTGCACAATAAGGATATATTATTCATTTTTTAAATATATATGTCCAGTGGGAGATTGTTAGAATTTAAAGGGACGTTTATATATTTAAATGAATATATATGGTCATTGATTATAATAAGTCAATATTATGTGATATAAGGATGTTTGAGATTTGACTTAAGGACATTATTGTTATGAATGTTAAATTGTGGATACCTTGCAGTATTTCTAATTTGATGAGGGGCTAAATTAGAAATTATCGTAATGAGGCAGTTATGACGGTTATGGTCCCTAAAAGGCAGAAGAAGTTATAAAAGGGAGGTTGATTGATAAAAAATAAGAACAAACTTATTTTTTATCACACGCTCTCTCTCTGAATCCCTATCATCGGAGAAATAAGGCTAAAGGATTTATGCCTTTTTGGAAGACCATCTCATCTAATCATGTCTAAGGATCCAGGTATATATATTCCACTTTTGTCTTTCATATCTTAGGAAGAAGAATGAAGATCTAGGGTATTATAGTTTATGATTTATGTTTATTATGGAATTATTTTAATTAATTCCAACAAAAACAACTACCATTCATAGACATGATGAAAACAATGCTAATCATGATAACAATGCTCCTACAAATGATCAAAATCGTAACATGGGTTCTAAAGATGGTGAAAAATCATGTTCCAGTTTGAGTCAGAAATTAGACAAAACAAAGCCAAAAAAATTTGTTTATGCGGAGAAGAAGATATTAGAGTGCTCAAAGAAAAGTACGGTTGAGTATATGAAGTTCGAGTCTAGAAAGAGGAACATGGCATAAGAATACAAAGGCATAAGAGATTCCAGAAAGAAAATAAATATGATCGACATGAAGGATCTTCCCAAACTCATCCGACCGTACTCAAGTAAATGCAAGCAAACCCATTATAGAAAATTTGTGAAGTGATACCGATTCTAAAAATGTAATTAATGCATATTTTCTTAGTAACTAATAATAATAGTAGTTTAATTTGTGTTATTGTTAATTTTAGAGCTTTCTCTTTATTCACAAAAGAGTAGAGGGTGCGAAACGGATAAACGATGTCATTATATCTACTTATGACCTGTATTGAATTCTTTAAATAATTTGAAACACTAGTATTTTTCGTAATTAATAATTAAAAAAAACACCATTAAATAAATAAATACTAAATGTTCGACACAATCGGCACAATCAGCATGGTCGCGCGATTTGGTTGATTTGGTAGTCGGTTTCGGGAAACGTAAAGATCATCATCACTTATGACACGTTTAGTACGACCGACACGATCGACACGTTTGACACAATCGACATGACCGACACGTCTCACATATTCGACACATCGGGGAAAAATCGTCTAGGGTTATAAGTTGCGAAATTAAGAAATATTACCAGGGTTTGAACAAGGTCATCATTCAAGATTGTTACTCTGACTTTAATCCCCTATTATGAATTCTTATTGTAATATGAATAAAATAAAAAAAACAAAGCGAAAAAAGTGCTGGACTTTTTCTTAAATGAATCAAAGAAACTGCAAAGAAGGAAAAATGTTGGGTCGGGTCAGCTATATTTTAAAGTGACGACAAAGTTACCGTTTCTACAAAATAAAAAATGTTTGATAAAATTAAATTTCAAATATTCAAAATTTAAAAAATTCAAAAATTCAAAAATTCAAAATTTCAAAAATAAAATATATTTAAATGTTAAACATAAAATACGTCTAACTAAAGTCTTAACTTTTAAAGTTATCGATAATTATTTTGATAATAAACGTAATAATTAAATTTTCTAAATAACCAAAATTTTGTAAAATAAATGCATTATTTGAAAGGCATGAAGGACATAGCGCATAAGTCATTTACGAGTGTCATCGAATTATGTTTATACACATAAAATTATTTTCTTGAATTTTTTAAAAAAAATTAATAGGTTATCCATTTAAAATGTATTTTTATTTTTTTTAAAAAATTAAATTTTTTCTATTATAAAATTTTCAATACCCGTTATATTAAATATACCAACTTATTGTAAAAAAAGCGTAACTAATTAATCTAAATACACAAACATTATTTCTAAAAATTCATTACTAATTATTCTAAATATACAAACTTTGTTTCCAAGCAATCGTGAAAAGATATTCCTTAATATACAAACTTTATTTCCAAAAATCTGTGACTAGTTAGTAAAATTATACAAACTTAGTTTCTAAACAAGTCGTGACTACTACACATTACACATAGACAAAGAAATGGCAATGCATACCGTCGACCCTGATTGTGCCATGGCTGAGTTGAGAGAGCAACTTTTGAGTATGAAAGGTGATGTATTTCATACGACAATCGCTTCTATTTCAATGGCGGCGAAGATGCGACCACAAGAATTCTCACTAAGAAGGGATCAAATATTGACGCATCTTCTATTCCCATCAAAACAGAACAAATCTGCCACCTTCTTTTCTTTTAGGACGGAGGAGATGAAGGATCACTGATAGAAAAATTAAGTAAAGTTAATTTTTGGAAGCGGCCAGAAAAACTAAACAACTATTAACTTTTATGTGCAGGAAACATATCGAATTGCATAAACCGGCTGGAGCCTCACAAACCGGCTAAAGAACACTTCAAAGATATTCAGTTCAAAGTGATCAAGTCAAGATCAAGAGGAACCGGTTTCAACATTCTCAAGGGACCGACTAACAAAGAAAAGTCTACATCCCAGTCGGACTATACTATGTAAGAGTCAACCGGAAACTAAAATCTACAGAGATGACGTAATATGACGAAATAGACGTGTCTCGGAGAAATAAAAGAAGATAAGATCCGATCAGAAGCATGCGAGAAAAACAATGATGATTTACTGATCCGACTTCGACAGCCGGAGGGTGCATGCCTGACACGTGTTTGAATATGCAAACCGGCTACGTCATCTTTACCTGAGGAGCATCTGCATGCTTGCCAAGTGTTAGGAAGTTGAAACGTGCAAGCAACCTCTCTGCATCGACGTGACTCTGAATTAACCAATCCCACGGTGAGAGACGAAAGTGACCGTTGGGATCATCTTCACTATAAAAGGAAGACGAAGCGACCTCATTAATAACAAGTTACGAAAATCTTAGAGAGATAAAGAAATCTCACGCGCAATCCAAAACCGTTGTGTCATTTACCGAGAGCTATTATTGTTGTGTTGTGTTATTGTATTACATCAAGAGTGAGTTGGTGTAACCGGCGAGTAGCGAGTTAGGCTCGACCGGCTGTGGAATTGTTGTTACTTTGAAAGTTAGTGGAGATCCTTCTCATAACCTGAGAAGAAGGGGTGACGTAGGAGGGTTTGCTCTGAACATCCATAAAAAATCTTGTCTCGTGTTATTTCCTTTATTTTTTCTTCTTACTCACTTAACCTAACCACAAACCAAAACAATCTTACTCCTTAAATCAAAAACCGGTTCATACACTCCATTAAAGAGACTCCTTGTTAATCTTATCAAAACTAAGTCGCATACGTTGCTTCAGACTGAAACAAACATTTCCGCCCTTGAACCCGGTTCAAGAGTCTGTGACAGTTTGCAAAGTTTTGAGAACGGTTATAGTCTCTAACCGGACTATCACCAAAGTGTTGTGTGTTGTTGTAAGCGGCCACCCTTCCTGAAACCGGAAACACCCCGGTCCTCCAAGGGCGTCCCCGATCCTAACAAGTGGTATCAGAGCGAGGTTCTTAGCACTCAAACAACCGAAGAAGATGGAAAGCATGACCCACAGCGACAAGCCGCCAATGCTAAACAGTGAAGCGTTTAACAGTTGGAAGAAACAGATGTATCTACATCTGATCACGCTAGATGATGAGACGAGCCGAGTCCTGAAAGAAGGGCCAATCAAGATCAACAAGTAGTTAGACGAATGGACAACTAAAGATCGAAGACGGAGTAACCTGGACAACCATTGCATGAGGCACATCTATAAGGCTATAGACGATAATACCTTGAACAAGATATCAGCCTGTGATAATGCAAAGGAAGCCTGAGAAACGATCATTCAGATTCATGAAGGAAACGAAAGAACAAAATCTTGGTGGCTACACAGAAATATGAAAACATAAGGATGAAACCGGGGGAAAATATGAAGGAATTCAGCAACCGGTTCACCAGTGTGGTCAACGAGTTTCCGACACTCGGAAAGAAATACGATAACCGAGAAGTAATCATTAAAGCCTTAAGATCACTGCCGAGCACATGGGATATCAAAACCATGGTGATGAGAGAATCAAGCAACCTCGGGCAGATGAAGTTGCATGACGTGTTTGAGGATCTAAAAGCTTATGAGTTCGAGATTAAGTCTCGGATCAAAGATGAAGCATCCACGTCAACCGCAACCAGAGCTTTGATTACATCGGTGGAACCGACGGTCCAAGTATCAACCGTTCCGGCTCCAGTCAAAAACGCTGATCAGATCAGTGAAGATGTGATGGCGATGCTAGCTCAGAAATTTGGGAGATTCATGAAGAAGAACCAGCCACCATCTAACAACAACTTTAGCTATAATTATGTAGATAAATCAAATAAAAGATATTATAACTGTGATGGTTTTGGACATTTCAGGTCAGAGTGTAGGAAACCGAGAAGAGACGACAGAAAACCGGAAGGCAACTATCAAGGCAACAACTATCAAGGTAACCGGTACCAGGGTAACAACTACCAAGGGAACAACTATCGGAGAAATGACAACATACGGAACGACTACCAGAGAAACGACGAGAAGCATGCCGACGAAGGGAAGGAAATACAGAAAGCACTCATTGCATCCGACGGTGGAAGCGAATGGGCGTACTCCGACAACGAAGATAATGAAGAAAAAGTGACATGCTTCATGGCAAACGACGAAGAGGTATTTGATTTCTCTTCTGACGAGTTTACTAAGGAAGATTTGATTTCTGGACTCAACGAAATGGTCGTTGAGTTCAGAAACATATCTGCATACATACCGACTCCGGTAGAACCTAAAACCGTAGAGTCAAGTGGTATTGCAGACAAGTCATGCGAAACCGCAATGTATGAATCGGATGAACTATCCTTAGATAATGAAGAGACAATTCAACCGGTAACTGAAACTGATGAACGAGCATTGTATGTTACGGCTGCATGGGAGAGATCTCGTCTAGCCGTAAAACAGATGTGTAATTATAAAAGACACCCTAAATGTAGATTTGGTATCGGTTATGAACAAAATAAACAAAACGAATCAAAACAACCTAACGGGATGAAACTCACAAAAGACAATCTTCCATTCATAAGATTTATCAAGAGTTCATCAACCGAAAATGAGGAAGCACATGATCTAAAACCGGAAAAAGAACTGAAATATGTAGGTCCGACTGAATAAGAAAACTGGCTTCATCCTGAGAGAAGGAAAGCTAACCGGAAAGAAAATAAACAAAATAAAACAAGTAAATCTAGGTCTCAAAGACACTCATCACCACAACATAAGGCATTCTTGAGCAAAGATCAAGAAGTTAAGCCAAACATTATAAGAACAGATACCGGGAAAGTGATCCGACTTATCCAAGTTTGGATCCCAAAGGGACTAATCAACCATGGAACCAACTGAATGTGGGTACCAAAAAGGTGTAAATAACTTTCTTTTGCAGGTTAGGAGAAGCAACCGGCTAAAGAACTCGGAATGGTATCTGGACAGCGGATGCTCAAGACACATGACCGGTAATGATGAACTACTAACCGACATCAAGTTTGAAACCGGAGCAGTAATAACATTCGGTGACAACTCGAAAGGTAAAACCGTGGGCAAGGGTAAGATTGTCCATGGTAATCTATCCATAAATAAAGTATTACTGGTAGAACACTTGCATTTTAACCTATTAAGCATAAGTCAAATGTGCGATGTATGTTATAAAGTTGAATTTCATAAGAATGCATGTTTAGTTAAGAATCATCAAAATGACATTCTTTTGACCGG
Source organism: Impatiens glandulifera (assembly GCF_907164915.1). NCBI lineage: Eukaryota > Viridiplantae > Streptophyta > Magnoliopsida > Ericales > Balsaminaceae > Impatiens > Impatiens glandulifera. The sequence goes on along the minus strand of NC_061862.1, from coordinate 128,146,316 downwards.
TAACCGAATGAGAAATATTTACAAAGTTAATTGGAAAACTGATTTTGAAAAACCTGTATGCATGATAGCTGGAAATGATCCAAACTGGCTTTGGCATAAACGGCTAAACAATCTGAATTTCAAAACAATTAACTTTATATGTTCCAAAGAACTAGTTTACGGTTTTCCAAATGTTAAGTTTTCAAAAGATAAAGTATATGCTGCATGTCAAATGGGTAAACAAATAAAATCATCCTTCAAAAGTAAAGGAAATTATCAATTTGAATGGTGCTTAGAACTTTTGCATATGAATCTGTTTGGTCCGGTTAGAGTAACCAGTCTAGGAGGCATGCATTATACTATGGTAGTTATTGATGATTATTCTAAGTTCACTTGGGTAACATTTCTAGCCTCTAAAAACCAAGCAACTCCAAACTTGATCAAATTGATTTTGAGAATACAAAATGAAAAATCCATTCGAGTAAACAAAATCAGAAGTGATAGAGTAACTGAGTTTATAAATAACAGATTAACTACTTTTCTTGATGATTCCGGTATTAGACACGAGTTGTCTAGTGCCAGAACTCCTCAACAAAACGGCCTGGCTGAGAGAAGAAACCGAACTCTCAAGGAAGCTGCAAGGTCAATGATAGCCGATTCGGGTATCGCTCAAAAGTTTTGGGCTGAGGCTATCAATACCGCATGTTACACTCAAAACCGATCCTTAGTACCTAAACGATTTTCCAAAACTCCTTTTGAAATATACTATGATCAAATTCCAAACATACGGTATTTTCGAATTTTTGGTAGTAAATGTTTTGTTCACAACAACGGAAAAAATTATTTGACCGCTTTTGATGTTAAATCCGATGAGGGAATAATGTTGGGATATTCAGCTGTAAGTAAAGCTTATAGGATATATAATACTAGGAATTTAACAGTTGAAGAAACAGCCCACGTTGTTTTTGATGAATCGGTTGAACGAAACACTGCTTTACCCTTCGACCTTCACAACAGAATGGAAAATTTCAATATCTATTATGATGATGAAGACAAGGTTCCGGTTTTTAGACAATTTGTCAATGACCAAGCGGTTGATGCTGAACCTCAGCCTGCTCAAGATGCTTTACCGCAGAAAGTTGACTCTTCAGTTTCGACTGAAGAAATAGGTCGGTCTGACTCTGTTCAGCCTACCGATCAGTCTAACCTTGACCAGCTAACCGAAAGCCTGATAGACACATCTCGGATAAACCTCAAAAGGAACCAAAATCATCCTCCTGAACTAGTAATAGGTAAACTATCCTCACCCGTCCGAACTAGGCAACAAAATTTGGAACACTATGAAATCTCCGCTTTCATATCATAAATTAAGCCGAAAGGTGGATGAAGCACTTTCAGATCCCGATTGGATCCTAGCAATGCAAGAGGAATTAAACGAGTTTGAGAGAAATAAAGTCTGGTACCTAGTCTCTAGACCGAAAAATAAACCGGTTATAGGAACACGATGGGTATTCAGAAATAAACTCAATGAAGACGGTTTAGTTACGAGGAACAAAGCCCGGTTAGTGGCTCAAGTCTACAAACAGGAAGAAGGCGTTGATTTTGAAGAATCATTTGCCCCTGTAGCTAGACTTGAGGCCATTAGAATATTTTTAGCATATGCAACTTTCAAAAGTTTCAAAGTTTTTCAAATGGATGTTAAAAGTGCTTTTCTAAACGGTAAGGTAAATGAGGAGGTATATGTTAATCAACCTCCAGGTTTCAAAAATCCAGAACACGAAAATCATGTTTACCAGCTGAACAAAGCCCTTTACAGTTTGAAACAGGCTCTAAGAGCCTAGTACGATACGTTAACACAATTCTTATTTGATCACAAATTTACAATAGGTTCAGTTGACAAAACACTTTTCAAATTTGAAGAAAAGGAACACATATTACTTGTTCAAATATATGTCGATGATATTATTTTCGGATCAACCGATCCAAAACTATGTGATAAATTCTCAAAAATGATGACTGACAAATTTCAAATGAGTATGATGGGAGAACTGAGTTTCATCCTAGGACTTCAGGTTAAGCAGATTGCAGCCGGAACGTTCATAAGTCAACCAAAGTACACAGCCGAACTACTGAAGAAGTTTGGAATGGATACATGCGCCGAGGCGGCTACACCAATGAGTCCTTCCGTAAAGTTAGACAAAGATGAGGATGGTCAAGCCGTTGACATCACAACATATCGGGGAATGATTGGATCCCTGCTTTACATAACAGCCAGCCGACCGGACATCTTGTTTGCGGTTGGAGTATGCGGGAGATTCCAAGTCAATCCAAAGCAATCACATTACACTGCGGCCAAAAGAATATTAAAATATCTGAAGGGAACTCAAGAAGTGGGACTTGGTATCCAAAATACTCAAGTTTCAATCTCATAAGCTACTCAGACGCGGATTACGCAAGATGCAAAATCGATAGAAAGAGTACAAGTGGAACCTGCCAATTCCTGGGTGACCGACTAGTTAATTGGAGCAGCAAGAAACAGACCTCAATCGCAACATCAACCGCAGAGGCAGAGTATATAGCAGCCGGAAGCTGCTGTGCACAACTACTCTGGATCCAACAACAACTAAGGGACTTTGGCGTAGTAGCTAAGGAATCACCAATATTTTGTGACAACACCAACGCGATAGCGATTACATACAATCCGGTGTTGCACTCAAGAACGAAGCACATTGATATACGACACCATTACATCCGGGAGCATGTTCAGGAGAAACATATCCGGTTGGAATATGTCTCAACTGAGCAACAAGTAACAGACATCTTCACCAAACCGCTACAGGAAGCTAAGTTTTCTCATTTCAGAAATATTCTAGGAATTACCGATGTTAAGCAACTTATTTCATGATCATGCATGCATACTACTTACATATAACAATTATGAAAAACCGGGATATGTGTTCAGGGAGAAGCTCTCGCTTCTAAAACCATATTCAAATAGGCCATTGAAAATTCAAGAATGCTAACTGGGAGGAAGTCTCCGGTTATGCCTGATCACTTCATGATGTCAAATCACGTGTATATTTACTACACAGTCGAAATGACCTGGTAGAAGTGGATATACTTAATCCAAATCTAAACATACGTTGATATGTCTCAACATTTCTTCATAATCGGAATAAAATATCAAACTAAAACCGGTCATGGAAAACCGATTAGTACAAATACACTCTGGTTTCGATGGATTGAACTTTTCTGGTTAACTTGAGATAGCTATCCGCGTTTTCATGCATACCTTGAGAAATGAAGCCTGTAATTAATAAAATAGTTTACCTCAATTGAGATGACGACATGTGTCCATCATCAAGAGAGGGAGACTCACATCTTGTCAACAGATTTTTGTCTTCATGAATATCTTAGTAATAATTACATTTGCATTGGAAATAAACATTATACACTTCAACAAGTTAAAGCCTATTAACTAATTGATGACATCACTAAGCATGCTTAACCTATTGATCTAGCCGAACCCCTGGCTATATAAACCACCCTCAAATCCTCACAACTCTTCACAAAATTTACTATTCACAAAAACTATCTTGAGCTCAAATCACCTCAAGAACATGAACTCCGACCCACTAGCAAAGAAAATTCTCTTGGCTGATTTCAACTCGATCTATCAATACGAAGATCACGATGTCAAAGAAATGTTCTTAGCCGTTGAAAGAAGCAGGCTAAGAGAATTTCTGGAAAACAGATTCATCCTCGACTACCTAGTAGTCGATGAATTCTTCCAGACCGCAAAGGAAGTGCACCGAGACATAATCGTTGCACGTGTTTACGGTCAGTCCTTTTTATTCAGCGAGACAAATTTCGCTGAATACTGCGGTTTGCCCACTGAAGGGGTAACCGATCTAACCTACTCTCCGGTGACCATTGAAGAAATGTGTCATCGGTTCTCCAACTCTGACATCCCGGTTAGACCCTGGAGTGCTAAAATCCAACTCTCTCACAAGTACCAGCTTCTTTGTGAGATTCTGGGAAAGTCTGTTCTGGGCAGAGAGAAAGGCTACTACTACACCCAAAGGCTCTTCGAGATGATGATTGCTGTTACGGTTGGGACACTGGTAAACTGGTCCTGGATCATCTTCAGCAACCTGAAGAAGATGATTCTTTCAAACAAAACCGGCTACGCTCCTCAGCTAAGCGGTTTTTGTGCTAGCCTGGATATCCACTCTGAACCCTTCGTCACTCTCCATCCGAAGCATGTGCTCACGAAGGAGAGAATCCAAGAGCTGATTGACCGGTGGGAAACAACTAAGGCCAAGAGGAATCAAGCGGTCGGGTCATCAAATGTTTAACTCTTCCTCATCTCCTTTATCCTTTCATAAACCGGTAATTTTGTTGTACTACCGGTTTAGTACTTTGCATTAATGAAGATCATTTCTTTCCTCTTTCGTTCAAAAATCAAAGAAATCCTAAAGTAAATGACCAACATTAAATGCGTCGTATCAAACCAAATCAAATCACTCTTGGAAACAGAAATATTCGCTTTCAAGAAGAATGCCTGATCCGAAAAGACTAAACATACCCTTATCCTCTTAAAAAATGACAAGGCATTTATGACCAGACATAAACGGTCTGATTTTTCAAAATATTCTCATTTAATACACCCAACCGCTCACGCTATAAAAGAGGACCTAATCCTTCCTCTTCAAACACGCTTCCTATACTATTCTCTCTCTAAGCTTGAAAATTCAAAGAACTCTTTTCGATCATCAATCTCATTCTTATCCAAAATGAATGCTGAACTACGAAACTCAATCATAGTCAACTTCCAAGAAATAAGAAATGGCCGGTTTCATGAAAGCATCTTCCAACCGATCGTAGAATCGGGGCTTCAAGAATTTCTTGAAGGTTCAGACACCATCCTCGAAGAGGAGGTGTACGAGTTCTTCAACAACGGGCATATTATTAATGATGGTAGTATTTGGACCATCATTGACGGGAAATTTCTTCGGCTTACCGAAGAACACTTTACTCTATTCTTTGACCTTCCAACCGAAGGATTCTCAGACTTCCCAACGCCATTCTTCCCGGCTAAGGAAGACTACGCCCATATCTTCTCCTCTTCCATTGAACCGGTCGCCGACCACGAGAAGAAAGAAAAACTCGCTCCTCAATACCAAGTCTTTCATGACTTGGTTCAGCGGTCTATCATGGGCCGAATGCCCAACCAAAATTATAACCTAGAGGCTTTCGACATCATGATAGCCATCATCCGAAAATCACCCATCAACTGGGCTTCCCACCTCTTCAACAATTTGAAGCAGCTTATAACCACTCCAAGGGGAAGGATCGGTTTTGCTCCACAAATCACTCGATTCTTGGAAGATCATCGCCGCAACCTCGGGCCTGGTGTTCCTGTCGGACCGGCCAACACTCTGACTCTATCCATGCTAGATAGATGGATATCGAGGATTGAGGAACGGACACCTGATAACACCGTGACGAAATGGCTTGTTAGAATGATCGAGGGGGATTGGTTCGATCTAGTTTAATCTATCTGTACTTTCCGATTTTCTAGTCATTTTGCTGTACGACCGAAAAACCACTTCATTATTCTATGTTTCGGATTTATTAATAAAATTTTCTCATTTAAAAAAAAATCTCTCCGGTTATTCATCCTCAAGTAAAACTTCTTTCCCTTCATTTTGCTGTATGACCGAAAAACCACTTCATTACTCTATGTTTCGGATTTATTAATAAAAATTTCTCATTTTTTTAAAAAAAAAAGAAAAAAAATCTCCGGTTATACACAATATCTTTCTTTCCGGTTTTGACTTGAATAAACATAAGACTCCATGTTAAACGAAACTTCCGGTTAACAAGCCTCCGGTAAATCAAAACCTCAAACAAAACTGAAAAAGTTTGAAAAACTTACCGCTCACGGTTTTACCGCGCACAAAAATTACCGCCCATTGTATTCTCCGCATTTACCGCCGAAAGTTACTGCAGTAACTTTTGGAGGGAAAATTGGCGCCAAAAACACAACCAAGTGACGGTTCATCTTCCAACCGTTAAAAACCGCCTCCTATATAAGTGCAAAACAGTTCATTATTTGCACAAGCTTTCTCTCTCTAAAAATATTAAAAATCTCTCTGACTTCCGATCATCGTTGTTCTTCATCTTCCTCTTTCACAAATTCATCATGGCTCTAGTCAAAGCACCCTTTCAATACATGTTACAGGTCGATTTTAACGACATCGACGAACACGTCGCAGAGGAGAACAAGGCCGTGCTGCAATCACTAAGGGATTCAGGATTGGAAACATATTTATCTGGTCCGTTCATTGTGCACCCGACGGAAGTAATGGAGTTTTTGGCGACGGCGACTTTAACGAAAAGGACGGTCTCCGCCACGGTTAACATCACGGAGGAGCTCTTTTCTGAAGCACTCGGTTTGCCGAATACCGGGCTGGACTTCAAAACAAGCCTGACAGACGCAGAATCCAACGCGGTCCGGTTGGTGATATCGGCTGACGACAAAGATCTGGTGACTCACTCAAGCCAGGAGAACAAACTTAAGCAGGAGTTCAGATGGTTACTGAACATAGTCTCCAGATCACTTCAGGGTAGAGGAGGCAACTTCGATAACCTGATAAAACTGAAGTTGAAAATGATGATGGTGATTGTCCGCGGTGACAAGATAGACTGGGGAACCGTTCTGTTCGAACAGTTCTGCGAAATGGTAGTGAAGAAGGACGGCCGGGTTCAGGCCTTCGCAATGCAAATCGTGAAAATTCTTAAGTTCCTTAATGTGGAACTTGGTGAAGGTGAACCGCTTCCATCCGCTAATATTCTTAACTCTGAGCAAATGAGTAAGAAGACTGCCAAAGCGGCTAAGCCGAAGTCCTCTAGAACGAAGTCATCAAAGGGAACCAGCTCATCTGCACCGGCTGGAGAAAGTTCGAAACAAGAAGATCCCAAGGGGAAGGCGGTTCAAGCCGAGGCCTCTCAGAAGAAAAAGGGGAGGAAGAAGACATCCGCAAAGAAGAGCTCAAACAAACCGACAGATTCCGAGAAAACTCTTTCCTCGGACAATTCGCCAAAGAGAACCGCAGACATCCTTCAGCCCACTCCCATCAACACGGTTCATCCCATTCCAGTCGACTCTCCACCATCAAGGCAAGCCGAACCCTCAGGGAGCCAAGAAACTAAGTCAACATCGAAGGAGGAAGAAGAGGTTAGTATTCACTCTGAAAACTCCAAGTCCCCTAACAAGAAACTCGATGAGATAAATGCTTGAAGTAGGTTTAAGAACCTCAAAGGTTATAATGGACGCGGTCCAAATCACTGTTATTGAAACCGAAGACGACGTGACAAATCTTCTTAAGCTAGTTGATCAGGTTGAGATACCCGGTCAGAGTGAAACCCATCTGGTCGAAGAAACGGCCAAAACTGAGAACATCACCCCTCCGGCATAGGAGGAAAATATTGAAGAAAAAGAACCATCCGGTTCGGCGGGGAACAAGTCTGTTCCAACCGACACAACGCTCCGATCGGCCCAAGACGGGCCAGCTGATTCAACTTTCACACCTGAAGGTCCAATTCAGGTTAATAAAGGGAAAGAAGTTTTACTTAAGGATTCTGCGGTAAAGGGAAAAAGTGTTATGCAAACCGGTTCACAAACTGAGATTGTAACCGAAGCCGAGGTCCTCATTTCAGCAGAAGAAGAGGAGGAGATGTTTGAGCAACTCCTCCTGGATATGAACAAGGATGCTGGAGAGTTGGTCTCACCGTACCACTTATGGGTCAAGCTTCGTTGTGAAACAAACCTATCAGGCATGATCCCCGATATGAGCGGTAACAAACACTGTGAGAAACTATTGGAGCTAGAGGAAGAGGCTCTCAAGCTACCAGGTACCAACGTCATTCAAGCCGCATTCAGCAAAACCTTGGCGATTCTCGAATACGCCCGGTTACATGCAGTAGAAGATGTATTAAGGTAGGCAGAAGGAGCAACTTTAACTCCAATCGAATCAAGAATGTTTGAGCGGTTTCACCTAGTGCGTGATAGACTCATTAAAAGTGTTGACCGGTTCGAAGCATAATGGAAGGAAAAGTGCAAACATGTCTTAACTTTTGCCAACCTCTACCAAAGCAAACCCTTCTTTGGTATCGGAGAGTCCTCCATGACAGCAGAAAACCGGAGCAGTGATCCTCCTCAAACAGATAAGACTCCGGATCTTGAGCAAGTAAAGCAAGTGGTGGTTGATACAATCATCTCCTGTCTTCACAAGTACAATATTGCTACCGATGAGAAAATTGCAACCGTTGAAACCAACATGACAGAAACTATCCGGGGATCCATTCAATCCGAAACTGTCAACACCGCCCAAACATTGATCAAGTCGATGATAGATGAAACCATGCAAACCTCAATCAAATCAATAATCGCCGAATCCGTTCAAACCGCAACCGCTCCTTTAATCGACATGTTGCAGGCTATGGCCGCTCAAATTGAGGAGCTGTCCAAACTTCAAGTCAACAAAAGTCAAGTGCAAATCAATTCTGATGCCGAAACTACAAAGAAACTTCAAGACGAAGAAAAGGAGAGGGAACGGTTAAGGAAGGAACTTGAGGAAAAAGATCTGGAGTTTGCCAAGCAATGCGATGAGGAAGAACATGCCGCTCTACAAGAATCCACACCGGCTCAACCCTCGCACTCCATGAAGACAAGAAATAAGAACAAACGGAAAGCGGTTGTGGCCGTAATGAAGCTGGCAGAACGAAGCGGTCTGGGAGAGATTCAACCGGTCGGACTAAACGAAGAACCTCTTGACGATGAAGAAGAAGAGGATATCAAACAACTCAACCGGCGAAAGAAGAAAGCAGTAGAAATTCCCAGACCGATTGTTGCTCAACCGTCTCGCCCAACAAGACCAGCAAGTGGCGATTTTGGATTTGGCAAACGAACTCCCGGCATCTCAAGTGTATGGACCGGTTGGCAATTCGACGCTGAACGAAGAGAAAGGGAATGACAGGCAAGGGAAGAAGAAAGGAGGCGGAAGGAAAAAGAAAATGAAAAGGGGGGACCTTTCAAACCTTAGTTTCATTTCTTTCTTAAGAACAATTTATCTGTGTTTGGCTTTATTTCAGAACTCAGTCACTCTTTATCATACTTTAAAGTACTTAGTTCACTGAACATCCTTTGAAAAATCAAAACATGTTTTTGAAATTTTTCTTAAACAGAAAAACATCAAATAAGGAGAAATTGTCAAACATATTTTTCAAACCGGCCATACATTACAAGTTTTGAATATTTATTCTAAATAATCAAAAAAGGAGAAATTGATAGAAAAATTAAGTAAGTTAATTTTCAAACCGGCCACACATTACAAGTTTTGAATATTTATTCTAAATAATCAAAAAGGGAGAAATTGATAGAAAAATTAAGTAAAGTTAAATTTTGGAAGTGGCCAGAAAAACTAAACAACTATTAACTTCTATGTGTAGGAAACAGATCGAATTGCATAAACCGGCTGGAGCCTCACAAACCGGCTAAAGAACACTTCAAAGAAATTCAGTTCTATGTGATCAAGTCAAGATCAAGAGGAACCAGTTTCAACATTCTCAAGGGACCGGCTAGCAAAGAAAAGTCTACATCCCAGCTGGACTATACTATGTAAGAGTCAACCGGAAACTAAAATCTACAGAGATGACGTAATATGACGAAATAGACGTGTCTTGGAGAAATAAAAGAAGATAAGATCCGATCAGAAGCATGCGAGAAAAACAATGATGATTTACTGATCCGACTTCGACAGCCGGAGGGTGCATGCCTGACACGTGTTCGGATCTGCAAACCGGCTACGTCATCTTCACCTGAGGAGCATCTGCATGCTTGCCAAGTGTAAGCAACCTCTCTGCACCGGCGTGACTCTGAATTAACCAATCCCACGGCGTGACTCTGCATCTGCATATTGTTGTGTTGTGTTATTGTATTACATCAAGACTTAGTTGGTGTAACCGGCGAGTAGCGAGTTAGGCTTGACCGGCTGTGGAATTGTTGTTACTTTGAAAGTTAGTGGAGATCCTTCTCATAACCTGAGAAGAAGGGGTGACGTAGGAGGGTTTTCTCCGAACATCCATAAAAAATCTTGTCTCGTGTTATTTCCTTTATTTTCCTACTTACTCACTTAACCTAACCACAAACCAAAACAATCTTACTCCTTAAATCAAAAACCGGTTCATACACTCCATCTAACCGACTCCTTGTTAATCTCATCAAAACTAAGTCGCATACGTTGCTTTAGATTGAAACATACATTTCCGCCCTTGAACCCGGTTCAAGAGTGTGTGACAGTTTGCGAAGTGCTGAGAACGGTTATAGTCTCTAACTGGACTATCACCAAAGTGTTGTGTGTTGTTGTAAGCGGCCACCCTTTCTGAAACCGGAAACACCCCGGTCCTCCAAGTGCGTCCCCGATCCTAACAATCACGATCTCGAGATGCACTAGTAAAAAGACCTTCTAGGGATTGGTAAACTATTCTTTATTCACATCCAAACCAATCGCCATCAATCGGTAAAGGTGTTCTCGTTGTGGCCTTAATTGGCAACGACGATTGGTGAATGTCCACTCGCAATTTCCCTATGGCAATTGGTTAGTACATCTATCACAATTTCCCTTTACTCTATGACGATTAGTTTGCATACCAATCGCAATTTCCCTTTAGTCTTTGGCGATTGGTTAGTATACCAATCGCAATTTCCTTTATCAAAAAAATAAAAAATTAGCGATTGGTTAATAAATCGCCACTTCCTTTATTGAAAACAAAAAAAATAAAAAATGTAATTTTATTATAATTTTATACATTTAGCAAGTCTCTTTCTCACCCATTTCAGAAACTGGATCATCTCCTTCTTTGGTGCAGCAGGTATATGCCATCGTTTGAAGAAGCAAAGTGTGACATCATTTTATACCTCAAGGCATTCTACTATATGTCACTTATAAGGATTTGTAACAACAAATCAATCTAAGGACATGAGTATTTAGAACTTTATATTTTCAAAAATACTTGAAGACCAAAACTTTAGAACTTTATGTTTTCTAACATTTAGAACTTTATAATGATCTAAAAAATAATCTAGAACATGATCTAAAAAAGAATCTAATTATGATCTAGATGTTTGGGTGTCCTAAATGAAAGTACCACAATGTGAATTCAACATTTTTTCCCTTGGTTCTTGGATGTGCTGAAGGTTGTGTGGTTGAAAAGATGTGTAGGCCCTAGAACATTTTAAAACATCTAGAATCTTTATTGCTTTGATAACATGAGAAAATAATGTTTTGTGGTTGATGAATTAATTGCAAATAGTTGATATTACACATGGAAAGAGAACAATTAAGAAAATGAAATGAATTAATAGCTCTAAATCACATATTGCCAGTTTGCCACATATGACATATATTCCACACAACTACTAAAATTAATTCAGGCTTCATTCTATGCATACATGTGCTATGAATAGATAACACAATTTCAAGTCAGATTTCTCAGAATTTCATTATGCTAACTAAGCATATATCTATGGGCAATGGTATATATGTACCTGTGAATTCTTTAATTGGGGCAAAACCTGAGAGTCCTTCACCGCAGACACCAACCCCGGTTATTATGTACTACTTTGAACATGGTCAAGAGAAGGGTTTCAAATACTTGTCAAGAGTCCCTTTTCTATAAAAATCAATTCTTAGTAGGAGTTTTGACATGGATCATCTTACCAAACAATATGAAATAATTAGCAATATCTTTTGATGAGTCATGTCTCATAGGTTAGGTTCTTCAATCAGTCCATTGCGAAAGAAAGGCATATTGTTCTGACTCTCAAGAGAAAATTTCGGAAGTGGAAGCAATGCTCAATTCAGTAGATACAGTTCCCAACTTCTGAGTTGCATACAACATCCTACTTTCCATTGAATGATTCGTGGTATCTATGATGTTAGGAAAAGCGGTTAAAAATAACTGATCTTTCATGGCTCCCTGCATGCCAACAGGAAATGAATAATCAGCCGTCTATGATGAACGGTTGTTGGAATTCATTGGGCTACTTAATCCTGTCATGTGATAGAAGACGTTTTCTCCTACATCCACTACTTGTGATTCACAATACAGAGGAAACCTGCATTTCTTAGCTGGGGGAGAGTGGTGGAATGCAATGCGGTGTGGGCAGAACGTATTCCACATGCAAAGGGCTTACTATGTTCACTTTATGCAGGACATCTGATTTATCCCATTGAACCTGCACCCACATAATATAAAAGAAGATATAAACATTTACAATCTAATAAACCACAAACAAATTCAATATCATACCTGAAGGATCCTCCATGGAGAGACACTCCATGGACAATCGTCATACACCATAGATAAAACTGTGCCCTAACACCATCTCATCTCGATGAATCTTTAGTCTCAACAGCCATCTTCACTCTTGTTCCTCCAGCCCAGTACAATCGAAGAGACTCTTCCACCAACTCGGCCTTAACCACAAACTCAGAACGGCCAACCCTTGGATAATACATAACTTCAAAAGGCATGCCCATAACAAAGAAAATACATTATAACTAGGATAATGATCTAGAAAATAATTTATGTACCAAATAAAGCAACAAAAATCATACTATAATCTAGATCCTATCCATAAATCATTATTAAGATAAATTAAACTATAATCATTATTTAAGTTTGATAATAGAAACTTACATGTTTGTGGTGAATATACTCAGATAAACAATATATGCTATATTTTTTCTTTTTTCAAAAGGGTATTATCTGAAACTACGACGAGCTCAAGATGTTTGCTACATTCAGACTACTTATTAATATCACCAATTTTGCTAACATCGGTGGGATATTTCAAGTCTTTCATCCTAAATTTCATGAGCTTCGGACACATGTGTCTTATTTACCTCTATTTATGTTTATTCATAGATGCTAAATTATCCCCAAGTCATTTCTAGGCAATACATGAAATCTTAGCTTTTGGAAACAACAAGCATTTTACTGCTATCTTCAATTTCTGCCCAATCCTTGATGTAACTTTTGTTCCAAAGATTCAAATAAAGAATACTTGATTAAATATAAATGGTGAGATAAAAGTAAACTAGTTAATACCTTCCCTAATCACCTAAGATAGATCTAGACTCGGCACGACGACAAGATAGGCACATCCACGACACGATTGACATAGACGACACGATATTATCTTGAGTCGGAAGTCATAAAATCGGCGCCGAAATCAGCATTAATAAAAGGAAGTGCGATTGGCACAGGCGACACAACACGATCGACACGAGCGACACAATAGGCACAAGCGGCACAACCCGATCTACATGAACAACACGATACTGTCTAGCGACGTTCTGTTGTGAAGTTGACTTTGACTGTTGTTTCTGGTTTCTGGATTTTTTGGCGGCTTTTTTGGGATATGGTGGTTGTCGTTTAATGTGCAGTTTGCTCCTCAATTAGGCTGATATAGGTTGGGTGGCTTTTTCCTGGCTCCTTTATTTTCATTTGTTGCTATAGATTACTGTTGTTGATTTCTGATGCAGGTCTTAATTGTTGATAGTTGTTAAGGCATTTGGTTGTCTACTGCGCAGGCTGAGCCACGATGAGTCTACACTCGACCAACCTCCGTTCGACCAATCTCCTCAACTAACCTAAAAGCATAAGGAAAAATAAAGGGAATATGGAGAAATTGGCTGAAAGGGCTGCCACTTCTTCTAGGTGTCCGACCGGTCACAACGCTGTTGATGAAGATGCCACTTTCTTCAATCCAACTGTTGCATCGACCACTCACATGGCTAGTCTATCTATCGGTCGTGCCCATCTTCCCACTCATCTCTTAACCATGACGCCCCTCCCTTGACCGATCATGTATCCTCCACCCCAACCGTCCTGGCGGCTATCAACCAAACCAGTAGCACTACTCCTCCGATAGACCACGTTGCTGCCACCCTAACTGGTCACGATGCTGTTTTTCTAGTCGGACACACCTCAGCCACTAAGGCATGTCACGACATCCCTACCTCGACCTCTCAAAACCCTGATAAATCGTGGACCATGGGACGAAATGAAATCGCAAATCTGGAGGGCATTTGGAACCAAATTCTCAAATCTCTCGCCTAGTTTCAAAGGCATGAACTTGTCATGACCAATGAAAGGAGCGAGCAAATCATTTGCCAATTCAAAATCTGATTCGAGCAAGATTGGAACTCATCCGACAAAGACAAATACGAGGAAATCGTTCTTTGGTCGGTTAGTGTAATGAGAGAGTTCTACAAGTATCCCAAAACCTATGCCTACACTACACAAACAAATGTAAATCGAATATGGCAAACCAATAAGGTTTGGGGAAAAAACGGGACAGCTAATGGAGAGAAGCTCAATGTGGATCCTAGCCTAAAAATTAAAACCCTCGAACACCCGCTCCAAATCGAACTCCCATTAGAAATTAAAAAGGGATGCGTCAACGATTGGAAGCGATTGTCGTCAGTCACTTCATGGGCACCCACAAGGCCCCATTCCAAGCAATCAAGGCCGCCAAAGAGACTTAAAAAAGTCAAAGTCAACGACTTTGGCTATTTCTTCCTCACTTTTGGCACAAAGACCAAAGCCCAAGCCATTACTGACTCAGATTTCACCTTCATGTTCAACTTATGTTCCAAGCTCGCTAAATGGACATTAATAGTAAACTGCCAGAATCCGAAAAAAGTGTGGGTGAGACTAAGAAATATTTCACCGCACCTTTGTAATGTCAAAGCACTTGCCTACCTCACCAGACTCATTGGAAAGTCACTTAAGCTCGATCCCGACTTTAACACGTTTGAACGAGTCACGTTTGGCCGCATTTGGATAGAGATCGATTCAACGAGTACAAAACCAGACAAATTCGAGTTAAGATGATAGAATGGAAACATGATTGCCATTGAGGTCATGTACGAGCAGCCGAAAAAAGAGGATGGTGAAAAACAAAAGAAACCTGTGGCCACCCCTGAACAAGAAAATCTCAAGGTGGTTAAGAAATCTTATATTGAAATCCTCAAAACAAATGAAAGTCACAACGAACACGTGAACGAGAACCAAACTGATCTCGATCCCACAGAGTCTAAAACCAAGACCCTTTTCTCACTAATTAGGTTCGAAAAGCCTGACGTCGACGTGGATGATAGAGAAAGCCAAAACATTTCAAAAAACCATGAGCTCCAAAACCAAAAAAAGCCGCAACGTTGTCAAAAAAACACCTTAAGGGAAACAACTCATACACTCAACTCCAAACACAAGCCCAAAAGAAAAAAAGTGACAAGAGAAGCTAGCAAAGACGAAGAAGCCGGAACTCTATCCGGAAATATATCCCTAAAAACCTAAGGGTTGTGATCGATTTTTTTAAAAAAAAGACTTTTGATCAGCTAGTTTGAAAATTCTGGGCACTCTTTAAAAAATTTATTTTTTGAAAACGTGAGGGGAATTAATTTTAATGTTGAAAAAATTTAAGTTTTAAAAACGAGGCTTTATAGACAACTCCATATCTTACCTTCCCGTCGAATCTGGGAGAGATTGGGAGTTTTTTAATGGGAAGTATGTCATAGGCCTTTTTTAACTTTTTTCAGTATTAATTAACCTCACGACTAGAGAGTCGCCACCTAATTTCAAAAATTAGGAATTTAAGAGATGTGAGTTCGGCGTTTGGTTACGTGTGGGAAAGGGTTTCTTAGACGCTATGTCCCACAACGCCCCTAAGGTCTCTACTAATTAATTTGGCATTTCTTAAAACATTCTTACGCTTTACATTTTAGGATTTTCCATTTTAAGCATTTAATGAGTTTGCATGAGATAAACAAATAAGCAAAGATAAAAGAAAACGAGAGCAAATAATTCACACATAAAGTTATCCTAAAAATCAAAACTAGGCAAGTTATTAATCAAAAATTAATTGGCCTAAGTCTAGATTAATTTTTAAGAAACTTTAGTGAATTATTTAAAGGTCTAAAATTTTACTATTTTGGAGTTTTTTTATTTAAATAAAAATAATAATGAACATAATAATAAAATAATAAAATAATAATAAATAAAATAAAATAAAATAAAAAAGTCATATGTCTAAAGAAAATTCTAAGTCTAAGTTTGGGCTAAGTTCAATTTTAGTTAGGATTTAATTAAAAAAAATTTTTTCTAACCTAGGATCAAACAAGCCACAAACTCTTAACTAATAAAAAAAAATGTCAACAAAAAATAAACCTAAATCTAAAATGCAGAAATAAAAAAAAATAAACAAATAAACAAATAAAAAAAATAAAAAAGTTGAAGACTGCAGCAAGCGTGCGTCAGAAGTCTGATTCAGCAGCAGCTGGAGCAGAGCAAGCGTCGTCTGGAAAGCGCCGAGACCCTGGGAGAAGTGCTGGAAGGCTGAATAACATGCGTCTCCTTGTAGAATAACTTGCTGTTTTTTTGGTTTTTCCACCTAATCCCTAGCTAAAAAAAAAATTATTTGGTGATCCAAATGGATCCCAATTAACATGAAACTTTCCAGAAAAATTATAATAATACAATTAAACATTTATATAAATAAAAAAAAACTTAGATCTAGTTACTTAAAAGAATAAAAAAATCAACTATACAAAATAAGGCAAATTTTACATTTTTTTTATTTTGGTAGTGTTTTTGAAAACTTTTTCTGTTTTTTTATTTATTTATTTACATGTTATTTCTATTCTACTTATTTACATGATTAAGGTACATAAATAAAACCTACACGCCTATCAAAACAATAAATTTAAAGGAAATCATGCATAATATAAAGTACAAAGAAAATAAAAATCAAATGAAAGTAAAATTCAAATTCAAATTTAAATAAACAAAAGAAAGGAAAAAGAGCTTACAAAGGGTTACTCTTTATATCCTTGCAAAAAAATGAAAACCCTAATCAAGAGACTTGTGACTCAACAAATCTAGTTGGTGCTCTTGCTTAGGTTTTTTAGAAAAGTAGGGTCTAATTCGGCAGCCTAATGTGTAAAGAGAGAGAAGAAGGTGAAGATTGAAGGTCGAAAGTTGAAGTTCCTTTGCTAGGGTGTTAAGAGGGGTATTTATAGGCAAAGCTATGAAACCCTAGGCCCAAAGGCCCATTTAACAAACTTGACCGTTGGAAAGAAAACTATTTTAAACATTTACAAATGTTTAAAATAATGGAGCAATCTCCAATTGACATGTCACTAAATCAAGTTTTCAATCCAATGGGATTTAATCTTTATTCAATAATGATGTATTACTTGGTCATTTTAATTTTATAATTAAAAAAATAACCAAGTCTTCAATCTTTTCTTCTACGTTGAAACTTTCTCTCTTGCCACTTCCTCTTCTTTTTTAGCAACTTTTTTTATTTTCTTTTGACCGCACATGATAGAATCGTCATTTCAAGATTTGTGATTTTCACCATCAATAAGATGACCGTTGCCTTCACCTAACTCTTTTAACATTTGATTTCATGGGTCGAATCTTGGGCATGGGTCGGTCTATTAGTCGGGTGACCGGTCGGATCCGTCAATTGGATCCTTTCCTTGGCCTTACTTTGGGTTGATATGTCTTTGATTTGGATCTTCCTATCTCTATTCACAAATCTGATCTGGATCTTGCATGTGGATCTTGGATTGACCCATTTCCCTTTATCCTACAAAAGAAATAAAATTAAAACAAACAATTAAAAAAAACAATTGTATTATTATTAATTATTCCTATTTCTAAGGAACAATTATAATTATAATAAAATACTAACTAACTTAATCAAATTGCAAAATCTAATCTAACTAATCTAACAAAATATACCTAACGAAATTTTATAAAAAACGCTAATATATATTTTGTAAATAATTTTTTTAATTTTTATTTTTTATAAATACCCAAGGTAATTAATTAAATAAAACCTTGAATATTTTAAGTATAATAACTTCTCTAACTGTTGTAACATAGACAAATTACTACCTTAACTTTATTAAGAATCCAAAATCAATTATTTTCAAAAACTCAATTGTTTTAAAAATTAATCGTCTTTAATATAAATCGTGCAATGAGTCCGTGAATGAATTCGAGAAAATTTTATAGACTCAGATTTATGAAAAGCATAAACTATAAAATTTGGTGTGAAAAATGAGTGTCTACAGAATGCCCCTCTTGGACAAAATTTGTAGAAAACACTCGGTTTAGAAAAATGCATGTCCAAGCTTGAAAATAGGCACTGCGTTTTGAAAACACCCAATTTATAGTTTATTTTTGGCTTCCTTGAATGAAAAGAGAACAAACCTGACGAGTCTCTCGGGAGACCCGTGTAATTTACCCTTCATTCTTCAAAGTCAGTTTATCATCCACTCGTTGACGATTCACCTTTGTTTAGAATATGCATCGCTCCTGGTTTATCGATCGTGTAGATCGAGCCTGGTGGTTTCGACCATATTTCTACACACCTCGCCTAGTCTTTGGATTGTACATGAGTACACATCTTGACTTAGTTTGCTGATTGTATTTTTTAGCGAAATACTATTTAATCACAATTCTACTTAGTGATTATATAGATTTAAGTGTCGCTGGTCAGTTTAGCGAAACACTTTTTAATCCCAACTCTGCTTAGTGATTATATAGGTTTAAGTATCGCTGGTCAGTTTAGCGAAATACTATTTAATCACAACTCTACTTAGTGATTATTATAGATTTAGGTATTGTTGGTCAGTTTAGCGAAATACTATTTAATCACAATTCTGCTTAGTGATTATATAGATTTAAGTGCCGCTGGTCAGTTTAGCGAAACACTTTTTAATCACAATTCTGCTTAGTGATTATATAGGTTTAAGTATCGCTGGTCAGTTTAGCGAAATACTCTTTAATCACAACTCTACTTAGTGATTATTATAGATTTAGGTATCGCTGGTCAGTTTAGCGAAATACTATTTAATCACAATTCTGTTTAGTGATTATATAGATTTAAGTATCGCTGATCAGTTTAGCGAAATACTATTTAATCACAATTCTGCTTAGTGATTATATAGATTTAAGTGCCGCTGGTCAGTTTAGCGAAACACTTTTTAATCACAATTCTGCTTAGTGATTATATAGATTTAAGTATCGCTGGTCAGTTTAGCGAAATACTATTTAATCACAATTCTGCTTAGTGATTATATAGATTTAAGTGTCGCTGGTCAGTTTAGCGAAACACTTTTTAATCACAATTCTGCTTAGTGATTATATGGATTCGAGTATCGCTGGTAAATTTAGCGAAATACTATTTTATCACAATTCTGCTTAGTGATTATATAGATTTAAGTATTGCTGGTCAGTTTAGCGAATACTATTTAATCACAATTCTGCTTAGTGATTATATAGATTTAAGTGCCGCTGGTTAGTTTAGCGAAACACTTTTTAATCACAATTCTGCTTAGTGATTATATGTATTTGAGTATCGCTGGTCAGTTTAGCGAAATACTATTTAATCACAATTCTGCTTAGTGATTATATAGATTTAAGTATCGCTGGTCAGTTTAGCAAAATACTATTTAATCACAATTCTGCTTAGTGATTATATAGATTTAAGTGCCGCTGGTCAGTTTAGCGAAACACTTTTTAATCACAATTCTGCTTAGTGATTATATGGATTTGAGTATCGCTGGTCAATTTAGCGAAATACTATTTAATCACAATTCTGCTTAGTGATTATATAGATTTAAGTATTGGTGGTCAGTTTAGCGAAATACTATTTAATCACAATTCTACTTAGTGATTATATAGATTTAAGTGCCGCTGGTCAGTTTAGCGAAATACTTTTTAATCACAATTCTGCTTAGTGATTATATGGATTTGAGTATCGCTGGTCAGTTTAGCGAAATACTTTTTAATCACAACTTTGTTTAGTGATTTAAGTTCGAAGTTAGACTTCCTTAATTTTCAAAACACTAGCGTCTTCTTCAACGGTTTTGAAATACTTTCAAGAATCGGTTCCATACTTTCTTCCTTAGTGTGTGTCGAGAGGAAACCACATGTAATCGATGTTCTTCGAGATTCATGCTGTCACTTTTGGGGACTTGTCTTTCGCCAAGACGTTTTGCCCTGAGTTTTTCGATGGATTTGTTCGCTCGAATGCTTAATCTTTCAACCACGCGTCATGAGGTTGAGCATCGCTTCTCAAATTCGGAGGTCAGTGTGCTTAAGATTCTATGGCCTTGGGCTCTTTTATACTCAGGGTATATTTAATAGAATCGGTAGATTCTTGTTCTTGCATTGGCAATTTAGACAAGAGTCTAGATGAACAACAAATGGTGATTTCAATATCTCAACCTCTACGAGTATTTTTCTATTTTATTCGGCCTCTTTTCTTTATGACCGGGGTGTATCTGATAGATTCAAACACTTTGTTCTTTCTTAGCAATTAGATAGAATCTAAATGAACAACAATATTGTATTTCATATCTCAACCAACACAGTCTTTGTTTAATTGATTTTACTTTTCTTGAGGTCTTAGATCTTTGGCACTTGACCTCCAATTGAGACGAGACATCGTCTTTGTTGATGACATGGTTCCGAGTTTGGGCATTCATCTTTTTATGAGCTCTCTCTTAAACATCAGTAGTTTAAGCTTTCGTCTAGGCTCGAGGTAGATCCATTTGCGAAGCGCTTTACTCGGATTCCACAAGTTACATTAGTTCGTCAAGAGACATCCATTGGGGAGAAACGTATTTTCCCGCATCCCTACTTATTTCTTGCACTCTCTCATCAGTTCGCTTGGCATTAGAAAAAAATCAGGGGTCTATCTTTTTTTTTATCTTCCACAAATGCCCCTAGTTTCGACACAAGAGGTTTGATTGTTTTGGATAGATTTGTGATCCCAATTTCTCGTTGGCTTTAACTCTTTGGGGATCTTTCAATCATTTCATTTTCATAAAATGCCCCTAGTGTCGATACAGGGTTTGATTTTTGAAAATGTTTAGGACCGGGCTCATACAAGCTGCCTACGTATCCCATTGCTAGGGGAATTCAGGTCCAACGTAGTTCCATGCACATGCTTGTGAAAAATGT
The DNA here is from genome assembly GCF_907164915.1 of Impatiens glandulifera. Classification (NCBI taxonomy): domain Eukaryota; kingdom Viridiplantae; phylum Streptophyta; class Magnoliopsida; order Ericales; family Balsaminaceae; genus Impatiens; species Impatiens glandulifera. The sequence continues at coordinate 128,125,220 of NC_061862.1, read as the reverse complement.
TTGTGTATGTGTGAATGTTTTGAAAATCTTTTGAGATCATAAGTCGAAGAGAAAAATACTTTAGCTTTGGGCGTTATATTTTCTCAAGTGGGACTCTGTGAGGATCTTGTAGTCATTTTTATTTTAATAAAAATGCCCCTAGTATTGACTAAGAGTTTTTGGTTTAGGAGTCAACTCAGAGTGTGATTAACTCCCTTTTTAATGTATATGCATCGAATGTATGCGATGTGTTGTGAAATGAAATGTCTATCAACTTCTTTCGATAATTGACAGTGGTGACTGCACCCTGGATGGGTTGCCTACGTACTCTCGAGAGAGATCAGGTCTCACGTAGTTCACAACTTGTGAAGTTATGAACTTTGATGTATGTAATGAGCAATGAATGTATGTTATGTGAAATGAAATGTCTATCAACTTCTTTCGATAATTGATAGTGGTGACCGCACCCTGGATGGGTTGCCTACGTACTCTCGAGAGAGATCAGGTCTAACGTAGTTCACAACTTGTGATGTTATGAACTTTGATGTATGTGTAATGAATACATGTAATGTGAAATGTCTATCAACTTCTTTCGATAATTGATAGTGGTGACCGCACCCTGGATGGGTTGCCTACGTACTCTCGAGAGAGATCAGGTCTGACGTAGTTCACAACTTGTGAAGTTATGAACTTTGATGTATATGTAATGAATGCATGTAATGCGAAATGTCTATCAATTTCTGTCGATAATTGATAGTGGTGACCGCACCCTGGATGGGTTGCCTACGTACTCTCGAGAGGGATCAGGTCTGACATAGTTCACAGCTTATGAGGTTATGAACTTTGATGTATGTGTAATGAGCAATGAATGCATGTTATGTGAAATGAAATGTCTATCAACTTCTTTCGATAATTGACAGTGGTGACTACACCCTGGATGGGTTGACTACGTACTCTCGAGAGAGATCAGGTCTCACGTAGTTCACAACTTGTGAATTTATGAACTTTGATGTATGTAATGAGCAATGAATGTATGTTATGTGAAATGAAATGTCTATCAACTTCTTTCGATAATTGATAGTGGTGACCGCACCCTGGATGGGTTGCCTACGTACTCTCGAGAGAGATCAGGTCTAACGTAGTTCACAACTTGTGATGTTATGAACTTTGATGTATGTGTAATGAATACATGTAATGTGAAATGTCTATCAACTTCTTTCGATAATTTATAGTGGTGACCGCACCCTGGATGGGTTGCCTACGTACTCTCGAGAGAGATCAGGTCTGACGTAGTTCACAACTTGTGAAGTTATGAACTTTGATGTATATGTAATGAATGCATGTAATGCGAAATGTCTATCAATTTCTGTCGATAATTGATAATGGTGACCGCACCCTGGATGGGTTGCCTACGTACTCTCGAGAGAGATCAGGTCTGACATAGTTCACAGCTTATGAGGTTATGAACTTTGATGTATGTGTAATGAGCAATGAATGCATGTTATGTGAAATGAAATGTCTATCAACTTCTTTCGATAATTGATAGTGGTGACTGCACCCTGGATGGGTTGCCTACATACTCTCGAGAGAGATCAGGTCTTACGTAGTTCACCACTTGTGAAGTTATGAACTTTGGTGTATGTAATGAGCAATGAATGCATGTTATGTGAAATGAAATGTCTATCAACTTCTTTCGATAATTGATAGTGGTGACCGCACCCTGGATGGGTTGCCTACGTACTCTCGAGAGAGATCAGGTCTAACATAGTTCACAACTTATAAGGTTATGAACTTTGATGTATGTGTAATGAATGCATGTAATGCGAAATGTCTATCAATTTCTGTCGATAATTGATAGTGGTGACCGCACCCTGGATGAGTTGCCTACGTACTCTCGAGAGAGATCAGGTCTGACGTAGTTCACAACTTATGAGGTTATGAACTTTGATGTATGTGTAATGAATGCATGTAATGCGAAATGTCTATCAATTTCTGTCGATAATTGATAGTGGTGACCGCACCCTGGATGAGTTGCCTACGTACTCTCGAGAGAGATCAGGTCTGACGTAGTTCACAACTTATGAGGTTATGAACTTTGATGTATGTGTAATGAATGCATGTAATGCGAAATGTCTATCAATTTCTGTCGATAATTGATAGTGGTGACCGCACCCTGGATGAGTTGCCTATGTACTCTCGAGAGAGATCAGATCTGACGTAGTTCACAACTTATGAGGTTATGAACTTTGATGTATGTGTAATGAATGCATGTAATGCGAAATGTCTATCAATTTCTGTCGATAATTGATAGAGGTGACCGCACCCTAGATGGGTTGCCTACGTACTCTCGAGAGAGATCAGGTTTGACGTAGTTCACAACTTATGGGTTATGAACTTTGATGTATGTGTAATGAATGCATGTAATGCGAAATGTCTATCAATTTCTGTCGATAATTGATAGTGGTGACCGCACCCTGGATGGGTTGCCTACGTACTCTCGTGAGAGATCAGGTCTGACGTAGTTCACAACTTTTGAAGTTATGAACTTTGGTGTATGTAATGAGCAATGAATGCATGTTATGTGAAATGAAATGTTTATCAACTTCTTTCGATAATTGGTAGTGGTGACCGCACCCTGGATGGGTTGCCTACGTACTCTCGAGAGAGATCAGGTCTTACGTAGTTCACCACTTGTGAAGTTATGAACTTTGGTGTATGGGATTCAACACGCATGTTTTAGATGAAGTATCTTTTGAGCATGTCGACATTGAAAGGTGCTGAGAGTTTTTCTCCATCCAAGGTGGTCAATCTCGTGGCGCCACCTGAAAAGAACTTCTTGACGAGGTAGGGTCCATCCCATGGTGTTTGGAATTTCCCTCTATGGTCTAGTATCCGTAAGTTCTTCTTTAGAACTAAATCGCCTTCTTGAATGTTCCTAGGTTTCACCTTCTTGTTGAAAGCTCTGGTCATTCTTCTTTGGTACGCTTGCGTGTGACATAATGCGTCTAACCTCTTGTCTTCCATAAGGGCTAGCTGATTGTACCGTGACTTACACCAATCTTCCTCCACTACTTGTGTTTCGAGTAAAACTCTTAAAGTAGGAACTTCGATTTCGATAGGTTGCACTACATCCATTCCGTAGACCAATGCAAATGGCGTTTCTCCCGTTGACGTTCGAATGGTTGTTCTATATCCCCATAAGGCGTATGGAAGCTTCTTGTGCCAATCCTTGTATGTCTGAGTCATCTTCTTGATGATAGTGATGGTGTTCTTGTTCGCTGCCTCTACTGTGCCATTCGTTTGGGGACGATAAGGTGAGGATTTGTGGTGTTCAATCATGTATTCATCTAGTACTTTGAGTACTTCTCCTCGGAAGTGTCCACCATTGTCTGAGATCAAAGCATGAGAACTCCATAACGTGCAATGATGTTGTTTCGTATGAACTTGGCAACATGTGATGACTTGAGAACCTTATATGATTGAGCTTCGACCCACTTGATAGCCACCAGGATGAATTCGTGTCCGTTTGAAGCGTGATGATAAATTTTCCCAATGATATCTATTCCCCATGTCGAGAATAGCCATGGTGAAGTCATGTTGTAAAGTAGAGATGCTGGGGTGTGCTTCAAGTTCGCGTAAACTTGACATTGATGACACTTCTTAACATATTCTACACATTCTTGTTCCATATTCTGCCAATAATAGCCAACGCGAAGGATCTTCTTAGCGAGTGTTGATCCGTTCATGTGTGGGCCACATGTTCCTGCATGTACTTCCTCCATGATTTGTGATGCTTGAGGTTGGTCGATGCATAACATGTTCTGACCGTCAAAGGAGCGTCGATATAGCTTTCCTGCGAGTAGCACGTAGTTAGTTGCGTATTGGCGTAGAGCTCTCCTCTCTTTCTTTTGTAAGTGTGAAGGATACTCTCCATGCTCAACGTACTTCTGTAGAGGTTCGAACCAAGGTTTGGGCGCCACTTCGGTGTTGGCAATCGTCCTCTTCTCGAAGTCTCGTTTCTGTTTTTGACGAATCTTCAAAGGCTTGATTTTGATTCCTTCTGGAATTTGCGTCATGGCTGCTAACGTGGCCAAAGCGTATGCGAATCGATTTTGACTTCTCGGAGCATGTGTGAATGTTACATGTTCAAACTTTTCTATTATAGTCGATAAGTGTTGATGGTAGGGTTTGAGGTTGTCTCCTTTGACATGCCATTCACCATTAGCTTGTGAAATGACTAAGTTTGAGTCTCCTACTACTTCTAGACGTCTCGCTCCTTTTTCATGAGCAATCTTCAAGCCAGAGATGCACGCTTCATACTCTGCCTCATTGTTAGTCACTTGATATTCGAGCTTGACTGAGATTGGGTTGTATGTTCCCATAGGATCGATGAGTAGTATCCCGATGCCATAACCTTGTTTTCCTGAAGCTCCATCGAATAATAGCTTCCATGTTGTAAGGTTAATAGTCATCACTTCGTCGTCTGGGAATGCTAACTCCTCTTCGTCTTCAACTTCGATTGGTTGGTCTGCGAGAAAATCTGCTACAACGCTCCCCTTGATAGATTTCTGAATTGTGTATACGATGTCGTACTCTGATATCATCATCATCCACTTAGCTAACCTCGGAGACAAAAGCGTTTTCTAGAATAAATGAAGAATTGGATCGAGTCTTGATACTAACTTGACTGTGTGGGCTTGATTGTAATGCCGTAGCCTCTTAGTGACCCAAGCTAGAGCCCAACACACCTTTTCTACTGGTGAGTAATTAAGTTCGTAGCCCGTCATGCGCTTGCTTATGTAGTAGACTGCAACATCTTTTCCTCGTTTTCTTGGGCTAGTAGACTATCCATTGCGTTTTCCGTGACTGTTAAGTATAGGATTAGCGGTACGCCTGGTCTTGGCGGCATCAGAATGGGAGGATTCTTGATGTATCCCTTTATCTTCTCGAATGCGTTCTAACAAACGTCATCCCAAACGAATCTTTCATTTTTCCTTAAAAGTTTAAACAAAGGATCACATGTCATAGTCAACTTGTTTATGAATCGACTTATATACTGGATCTTTCCTAGAAAGCCTCGCACTTCTTTCTCGCTTCGTGGAGGTGGCATTGCCGTGATCGCTTCTATCTTGCTCGGATCAACCTCAATTCCTGTTTGCGTGATTAAGAAGACTAACATCTTTCTTGTTGTCACTCCAAATGTGCACTTCTTTGGGTTGAGCCTAAGTTGGAACTTCTTGATGCGTTGTAAGAATTTGTCAAGATTTTGGATGTGTCCTTCTCGATCTTTTGATTTGACAATCATATCGTCGACATAGACTTCTACCTCCTTGTGGATCATATCGTGAAGAATTATTGTGGCAGCTCGTTGATACGTTGCTCTTACGTTCTTCAGCCCGAAAGACATGACTCGATAACAAAATGTTCCATCTTCTGTGATGAACGTTGTCTTCTCCTTGTCTTCTAGAGCCATCAGTACCTGGTTGTAGCCTAAGAATCCGTCCATGAATGATAGGAGTTGATTTCTTGCTACATGATACACTAGCACGTTGATGTGTGGTAGTGGGAAACTATCTTTAGGGCTTGCTTTGTTGAGATCTCGATAGTCTACACATACTCGAATCTTTCCATCTATCTTTGCGACTGAGACTACATTGGTGATCCACTCTAGGTAATCTACCACTTCAAGGAATCCTACGTCGAGCTGTTTCTGAACTTCCTCCTTGATCTTGTACACGATGTCTGCCTTCCTTCTTCGGAGCTTTGGGATGATCTTAGCGTCGATCAAATCTTGAATCTTTTGTTTGAGAGGGAAACAACAATTAGTGGAATGCCCTCTAGTCTAGTGATGTCCGCACCACTCATTTGCGAACTTTCCCATTACTTCTCTCCCAAGTTCTGATGTTAACGTTTGAATCAAGTTCTTCTGCAACAAGTTCCTTAAGGCCTTCGACAATGACATCCCCAAGCCGTCAAATTTTCTACAAGGTGGAGCAGTAGTGGCACTCCTTGCTTGTGATGATTGTTGACTTTGTTTAGGCGAAATGGGTTCTTTTGATGAGTATTTTGTCCTCGAGTTTGACGTGCTTGCATGGCTCTTGTTTTGAATAGACCTTTCTGCAACTTTCCAACCGTCCATGAATGTCTTGCTTACCCTTTCTCTTTCTTGTCGCATGATCTTCGGATTAAGGGGTTCGATTGTCGCATAAGTTTCGATTTCTACAGTGATGTCTTCAAGCTGTTGCCGCAATTGTATCAGTATATCACGAAGATCGTCTATCTTTAGATGAACTGACTCATTGAACCTTCTTGGTGGGTTAGTCATTGTAAATTATGGTGAATATGAGTGTGTTGTATTCAAGAGAACAAAGTCAGTTCGAACCCCTTTATCAAGTAAAACAAGCAATGCGTTGCTCGTATGCACATAATCCCTAACACGCGATAGACGCTCAATTTACCCATTCACATTGTAAAACATGTAGAAAAGGATGAGTAAAATAAGAATGAGTTATTTTATTAAAATCCTAAGTATCATGGATAAAATCACAAACTCAAGTCATAAAATAAAATAAGAATAGAAAGCAAGCACCCCTCATCCTTTCGTTACAATGTCGCTCATGTATCTTCATAAGGAGATTTACATTTCAAGCTTAAAGAAATCTAGTCTAAGTCTTCTAACTTCAAGTCTTTTCATCTTTCTTGATCGTCTTTGCGCCTCATGCGTCTCTCTTGATCGTCTTTGTGTTTCACGCGTCTTTCTTGATTAGATCTTGCGCTTAGAATCTGAGTAGTAAAGACACAAAGAAAGAAAACTAGTTACATTAGATTCTTCTTTTAGCTTTTCTAGGTTTCCTCGATTTTACTCCTTTAAAACTATTAAGTTTAGCCTCAAAATTTCGAAATTGTTCACATGTTTCATGACATTTTAAAACTTTGAATGGATAAACTGAGCGCCTAGAAATATCTATATGCATACATGTATTTATCATATATAGTAGTCAAGTAAAGGGCTTCGTGACGTGGCTTTGTTGCTCGACAAGACGAGAGGAGGCAACGGCTTGGTAGAATTGGCTTTTTGGATTTTTGTTCTAAAGTTGGAAATGGCTTAAGAGAGAGATGTTCCACCGACAAGGATACTATCCCAAAGGGATCTCTTGATGTAAGGGGAGCTCTCAATTGGACATCCCTCTCACCTCTATTTCAAAATCCCTCATTTTCAATAGTAGGAGATATTTGAAAAGAAGAGAGGGTTAATCCGGGTTTTTTCCTATTGTTTTTCTCAACTCTCAAATCACACAAAAGCCTTCAAGGCAAGGGTTGAGGGTGTCATTCACATTGACTACCCTTAGCACATAAAATATAGATGTGTGAGCTTCATCCAACGATGTATACCCACACACCTTCACATTGGAGCTCCAAGTCTCATGCAAATAATCAAGTAATGTGAACATGGAGTATGAATTAAATCGTAAGAAAGTTTAAATACTTGGCCAAAATTACTTTCAAGTCAAACGTCGAATGTCCCAGCAGAGTCGCCAGAAAACTGTGATTGATTTTTTTTAAAAAAAAGACTTTTGATCAGCTAGTTTGAAAATTCTGGGCACTCTTTAAAAAATTTATTTTTTGAAAACGTGAGGGGAATTAATTTTAATGTTGAAAAAATTTAAGTTTTAAAAACGAGGCTTTATAGACAACTCCATATCTTACCTTCCCGTCGAATCTGGGAGAGATTGAGAGTTTTTTAATGGGAAGTATGTCATAGGCCTTTTTTAACTTTTTTCAGTATTAATTAACCTCACGACTAGAGAGTCGCCACCTAATTTCAAAAATTAGGAATTTAAGAGATGTGAGTTCGGCGTTTGGTTACGTGTGGGAAAGGGTTTCTTAGACGCTATGTCCCACAACGCCCCTAAGGTCTCTACTAATTAATTTTGGCCTTTCTTTAAAACATTCTTACGCTTTACATTTTAGGATTTTCCATTTTAAGCATTTAATGAGTTTGCATGAGATAAACAAATAAGCAAAGATAAAAGAAAACGAGAGCAAATAATTCACACATAAAGTTATCCTAAAAAACAAAACTAGGCAAGTTATTAATCAAAAATTAATTTGCCTAAGTCTAGATTAATTTTTAAGAAACTTTAGTGAATTATTTAAAAGTCTAAAATTTTACTATTTTGGGTTTTTTTATTTAAATAAAAATAATAATGAAAATAATAATAAAATAATAAAATAATAATAAATAAAATAAAATAAAATAAAAAAGTCCTATGTCTAAAGAAAATTCTAAGTCTAAGTTTGGGCTAAGTTCAATTTTAGTTAGGATTTAATTTTAATTTTTTTTTCTAACCTAGGCTCAAACAAGCCACAAACTCTTAACTAATAAAAAAAATGTCAACAAAAAATAAACCTAAATCTAAAATGCAGAAATAAAAAAAATAAACAAATAAACAAATAAAAAAAAATAAAAAAGTTGAAGACTGCAGCAAGCGTGCGTCAGAAGTCTGATTCAGCAGCAGCTGGAGCAGAGCAAGCGTCGTCTGGAAAGCGCCGAGACCCTGGGAGAAGTGCTGGAAGGCTGAAGAACATGCGTCTCCTTGTAGAATAACTTGCTATTTTTTTGGTTTTTCCACCTAATCCTAGCTAAAAAAAAAATTATTTGGTGATCCAAATGGATCCCAATTAACATGAAACTTTGCAGAAAGATTATAATAATACAATTAAACATTTATATAAATAAAAAAAAAACTTTGATCTAGTTACTTAAAAGAATAAAAAAATCAACTATACAAAATAAGGCAAATTATACATTTTTTTTTTATTTTGGTAGTGTTTTTGAAAACTTTTTCTGCTTTTTTATTTATTTATTTACATGTTATTTCTATTCTACTTATTTACATGATTAAGGTACATAAATAAACCTACACGCCTATCAAAACAATAAATTTAAAGGAAATCATGCATAATATAAAGTACAAAGAAAATAAAAATCAAATGAAAGTAAAATTCAAATTCAAATTTAAATAAACAAAAGAAAGGAAAAAGAGCTTACAAAGGGTTACTCTTTATATCCTTGCAAAAAAATGAAAACCCTAATCAAGAGACTTGTGACTCAACAAATCTAGTTGGTGCTCTTGCTTAGGTTTTTTAGAAAAGTAGGGTCTAATTCGGCAGCCTAATGTGTAAAGAGAGAGAAGAATGTGAAGATTGAAGGTCGAAAGTTGAAGTTCCTTTGCTAGGGTGTTAAGAGGGATATTTATAGGCAAAACTATGAAACCCTAGGCCCAAAGGCCCATTTAACAAACCGTTGGAAAGAAAACTATTTTAAACATTTACAAATGTTTAAAATAATGGAGCAATCTCCACTTGACATGTCACTAAATCAAGTTTTCAATCCAATGGGATTTAATCTTTATTCAATAATGATTTATTACTTGGTCATTTTAATTTTATAATTAAAAAAATAACCAAGTCTTCAATCTTTTCTTCTAAGTTGAAACTTTCTCTCTTGCCACTTCCTCCTCTTTTTTAGCAACTTCTTTTATTTTCTTTTGACCGCACATGATAGAATCGTCATTTCAAGATTTGTGGTTGTCACCATCAATAAGATGACCGTTGCCTTCACCTAACTCTTTTAACATTTGATTTCATGGGTCGAATCTTGGGCATGGGTCGGTCCATTAGTCGGGTGACCGGTCGGATCCGTCAATTGGATCCTTTCCTTGGCCTTACTTTGGGTTGATTTGTCTTTGATTTGGATCTTCCTATCTCTATTCACAAATCTGATCTGGATCTTGCATGTGGATCTTGGATTGACCCATTTCCCTTTATCCTACAAAAGAAATAAAATTAAAACAAACAATTAAAAAAAGCAATTGTATTATTATTAATTATTCCTAGTTCTAAGGAACAATTATAATTATAATAAAATACTAACTAACTTAATCAAATTGCAAAATCTAATCTAACTAATCTAACAAAATATACCTAACGAAATTTTATAAAAAACGCTAATATATATTTTGTAAATAATTTTTTTAATTTTTATTTTTTATAAATACCCAAGGTAATTAATTAAATAAAACCTTGAATATTTTAAGTATAATAACTTCTCTAAGTGTTGTAACATAAACAAATTACTACCTTAACTTTATTAAGAATCCAAAATCAATTATTTTTAAAAACTCAATTACTTTAAAAAATAATCGTCTTTAATATAAATCGTGCAATGAGTCCGTGAATGAATTCGAGAAAATTTTATAGACTCAGATTTATGAAAAGCATAAACTATAAAATTTGGTGTGAAAAATGAGTGTCTACAAGGGTGACAAGAAAGAAGGAAAGAAAGAACAATGGCGTAATCCATTTCTCAAAAAAAAAACATAGGTCCAGCACAAGAAGAACGAGCCTCTTGACCATCTTCATTGAATCCATAAGAAATGCTTCCAGTTCCAGCAATCAAAACACATCCGTGAAGCTTCCCTAATGTCCCCCTAGCCAAAGATGCTACAACATCATTGAAAACATAGAGCTTAACATGGCCGAGAAATTTATCCCTGAAAAATTCGTTATAGAAAAGTTAGACCATCAACCCATAAAAAAAAAATTCATCATTCTCACAACAAAAATATCTACAAAGAACTAAACCTCATCTAAGTCAATATTTTTTCTACATCCCTTGGATGGTTAACACCAGACACACCCAAACAAACAGCTCGGACAACTATCTGCTCGAACCTGATTTTAAAAGAGCTAAATCCATAACCTGTCCTAAAGTATCCAAGGCTATGTCTTCGGCAAATATCAAGCACCAAAAGGAGAGTGAAAATTTTGTAAAGACTCAATATTTCTGTTTAGGGTGTGATCACTTTTGCAAATTAACTTATCGGTTGTACCATCCTAAGGAAAATAGACAAGACATAAATCCGATACATAAATTGAATATTTCAAAGCACTAGAATGAATATCAAACAATTCAAAGTACATCTAACGCTATTGTGATTGGAGCAACCAGCAACAACGCGAGACAAAACCGGAAGGGGATCAGGCAGACGGTCGAGATCGGAAAAGGGGAATAAAGGCATACAAACGCAAACAGTAGAGGTCGCTCCACCATCCAAACCCAATATTACACCACAATCTCCACCGCCATTCTCGATTAAGAAGAAGAATTTATGATTACTGGATTATGATTCCACTTGATTCATGCATCTACAAATTGAACTCGAGAAACTTGTTGTATGTGTAAGAGTCCCTATTAATCATCGACGAGGGAAGATCGTTAGCCGCACAGGAGGGTAAACCAGGAATTTGGAGGGTTTGTTTCCAATCTCTTAATTTTCCAGGGATTTTTTCGATGCAAGAAGAAGAATAACGATGAAGAATCAATCGCGGTGTTGATGAATATCGTCGCACAACACGACGAAGAGGAAAGAATAGGAAAAAGCGGGGAGCAGTACTGGAGGGATGAAAGGGTTTTAATAAGTAAAAGTGATTGGTGACTATATACCAATTGCGATTAAGACTTCAAAAACACGGCAAAAGCAGGCACCATTTATTCGCGGTCTTTTAATAGGTTTATGACGATTGGTTTTGTAATCAATCATCTATATTTCAAGCTAGTAGCGATTGATCTAACATTAAGATAATATTTTTGATTGGATTTCAATACTATCTCGATTAAGACAACAATAGCGATTGTTGTTAATATCAATCGCTATATTCGCTATGTCAACTATTTTTTAAAGTGAGTTACCGTTTCTACAAAATAAAAAATGTTTGATAAAATTAAATTTTAAAAATTCAAAATTTCAAAATTTCAAAATTTCAAAATTTCAAAATTTCAAAAATAAAATATATTTAAATTTAAAAGATAAAATATGTCTAACTAAAGTCTTAACTTTTAAAGTTATCGATAATTATTTTGATAAAAAACGTAATAATTAAATTTTCTAAATAACCATAATTTAGTAAAATAAATGCCTTTTTTAAAAGGCATGAAGGACATAGTGCGTTTTCCATTTACGAGAGTCATCGAATTATGTTTATACACAAAATTATTTTCTTGAATATTTTAAAAAAATCAATTGGTTATCCATTTAAAATGTATTTTTAATTTATTTTTTAAAAATTAAAATTTTCTATTATAAAATTTTTGTTACCCGTTATTTTAAATATACAAACATTATTGTAAAAAAATCGTAACTAATTAATCTAAATACACAAATATTATTGCTAAAAATTCATTATTAATTATTCTAAATATACAAACTTTGTTTACAAGAAATCGTGACAAGATATTCTTAAATATATAAACTTTATTTCCAAAAATCCGTGACTAATTAGTATAAATATACAAACTTTTTGTGATTGCTAGTCGCTTTGGGTCGTTTTCGGCACGATCGGCACAATCGTCACAAGAGACACGAACGACACAAACAACACGGTAACTTTAATAAATTGGTCGTTCATTTAGCTGCAAAACTTGATTGGAAAGTTAGGGTTTCTATTTTACCCTATTATTCAATAGCTAGGGTTTCTAGTGTATCATGTTATATAATTGTTCTGTTTTGTTGTTGTTTCTTATTATTCATTAAAATGGGATGAAAGAAAAACAATAAGAATAAAGAAGTCAAAGAATTTTTGATGAAAGGTTTAATGGAGGAAGCTGAAATCGAAATTGATAGGATTCCTTAAGAAATTATCCAATAAAAACAGGATTGCAACAAAGGTCAGGAACCAATTACTGATAAAAATTCTGAAGAAAATGTAGTAAGAAAACAAGGGAAGAAAGAAGGAATTTGGAAGGTTGGTTACAATGAAAGAGCAAATCTCTTTGGACTGAAAAATCAAATCACAAAGCTCTTGATGCACGCAAAGAAAGGAGAGATAGTGCTCAACAAAGAAAAAATGCATCAAATAACCGTCCAATTGAATGTACACTAACTTAAGGATTGGAATTTACTATAGAAGGAAGAGTATGAAAAGATAGTAAATTGGTCAGTTGAAACAATAAGAGCTGATGAAGTCCCCTAAATCTAAGACCTATACTATCAGGAGCAATTCCAGATGGAGAGTAAACGAGGTCTAGAAAAATAACACAGGAAAGAAAACAGAGGATCGTTCTTATAAAGGAAAAATCTACTTGAGCAATGTTAAAACAAAAGTGGAGGTGGTATTCATGGAGGCTTTTTCAAGGGTGAAAGGGGAGTAAGGTAAGGAGACCCTATATCTCCTTACCTATTCGTCTTAATAATAGAAATTCTTGATTGTATTTTAAAAATGCTGTTGAGAAGTCATCATTTCAAATTTCACCAGTACTACAAAGAAGAAGCAATAACCCATACATGTTTTGCAGATGATCTATTTTTTGTGGCTTATGAGGATGTTGAATCTGTTAGTATAATCAAAGAAGCTCTAACAATATTTTCGAATATTACAGGTCTATACATCAACGAGGACAAAAGTCAAGATTTCTATGGAGGGGTTGATGAGGAAAGGAAAGAAAACATATTCAATATTATGGGAAACAAGGAAGGTGAACTACCAGTGAAATACCTTGGAGTACCCTTGTCATCAAAACAACTCTGATACAATCACTTCAGACAACTGGTAGAAAAGGTTAGAAATTCTGTCTTGGGTTGGGCTACGAAAAAACTGTCTTATGCAGGTAGAATCGAGCTCGTTAAAAGAGTCATCTTTGAAATTATTGACTACTGGGCACAACAGATAGTCATCCTAAAGAAAGTAATGGCTAAACTCGATAGAATCATGAGAGACTACATCTGGGGAACACAAGGCAGAGGAGGAAAAAAGTCAAATGGGAGGATGTTTGCACTCCCATAGAAGAAGGCAGACTAGGAATACAAAGTTGTGTTGAATTGAACAAAGCCCTACCATCAGGAGATTATGAGAGTTGGAGCAAAAAGCGGACTCCCAATGGGTCAAATGGGTACATACAAGATTTATGAATGAAGAGAAGAGTATCTGGACACGAAGCATCAATAAAAGAATGGCATGGTCATTGAAGAAAATCCTAAAAAAAAGAAAAGATGTCTTTCAAATGGTGAAAACTACAATTGGAAATGGAAGAGGGGTACTATTCTAGCATGATCCTTGGCTGAATAATATACCCATTATATTCAAAGAAGAAATACAAGGAAACATAGTTAGAAGAGAATACATCAAGTACTCATTTAGAGACGTTTATGAAAGTAAATGTGATTCACTTTTGAGACGTATTCCAGAAGGTAATAAAATCCTAAACCTAATTAGGAATAAGCAACTCAATGAAAATAATGATGAAATATGCTGGAAAACAGAAAACAATGAGAAGTTTATTACAAGAAACTAGGAAAGGCATGAAAAATGGTTAGAACAAGAGGACAAGAGGTAGATTCGCATAATGTGGTATGGTCTCCAAAGATTATTCTTCGTCACCAATTTATTCTTTGGCTGGTATACAGGAAAAGGTTGACAACAAAAGACAGAATTCAAAAATACATAAACATTCTTTATATCAACTGTGTTCTATGTTCGTGAGTTAAGGAAAGCATAAACCATTTATTAGGGGAATGCTCTTTTATAATACAAATCTGGAGGATGTATGCTGCAAACATGAACATCATCAATTTTCCAGGAATATGGGAAGAAGTCCAAGAGTGGATGAAGAATAAAGCAAAAGGAAGACTTCTATGTAAGTATGTTGAAATGCTACTTTAAAGTAGTAATCTACAATATCTAGAAAGAAAGAAAATCAAGAACTCACAATGGAAGAAGTAGAACCGCTGAAGATATTTGGAGAGATATAACTTCAGATGGAAATGCACTCATTCAATCCTGGAGAGGAATGAAAGGAATGAAGAGAATAGAAATCTCTACCAGATATGGGATATTTCGTTTAAGAAGGTCACAAGTAGAATAAAAGTAAAAACGATGTAGGCTCTAATTGATTATTGTTATTGTATGTAATTCAATTATTGTTTCATTGTTAAATCTAGAAATTGTTTAGATTTGATCTTAAACTTTTGTATTTTTTCCCCTCTTTTGGATTTTTTAATGAAATGGCACTAAGCTGTTTTCCCAAAAAAAAAATGGAGGTGCTCAATTCTCCTTTTGAATTTAAACTGCCAACTGAAGTGGAAGAAAAATATGTTAAAGAATGGGAAAATGTAGTTGTTGGAAACTACATAAGAAATAATAGAGTATCATTCTCAGTCACTAAGGAAGCCTTAATGAAATAATGGGAGCAAAAGGGACTAGTTAAGATTTCTGCAAATATTTTCTGCAGTTCAAGAAGGAATTAAGCTTGGATGATATCCTGAAATATGGGCATACTTATATTGGATCAAATTGTATGAAGCTGGAGAGATGGTCTGAAAAATTGAACTTGCTAAGCAAACTAAAAGAAACAGCCCAGCTATGGTTTAAGCTTTGGAACATCCCAGCACACATGTACAATGCAGAAGTTTTAAGTCACTTTGCATGATTATTGGGAAAACCATTATACATGAACCCACTTAGAGAAGGAGGAGAACAACTTACCTTTGCTAGAATAAGCATTGAAGTGCATCCTTGAAGTACGCTGCCAAAGAACATGACAGTAGTTGACAGAAAAGGAAAGTCTACAATCATGGAAATCTCATATGAATGGAGGCCAAATATGTGTGTTTTCTATAATACTTTTCAACATGCTAGCACTAAATGTGAAAAAGCAGTTGAGGAAGAGCATAAAATCCCAAAAGCCCAAGAAGAAGAAAAGCAGAAAAATGAAACGGAAGAATCAAGAATCAAAGAGCATATTGGGGAAGTTAAAGAAAATCAGTAAGGAAAAAATACAGAGGAAGAAATCAAGGAAGAATCAGAGAAGGAAGAAAGT
The DNA here is from genome assembly GCF_907164915.1 of Impatiens glandulifera. Lineage (NCBI taxonomy): Eukaryota > Viridiplantae > Streptophyta > Magnoliopsida > Ericales > Balsaminaceae > Impatiens > Impatiens glandulifera. The sequence continues at coordinate 128,109,364 of NC_061862.1, read as the reverse complement.
AATGATGTAGAGGGAGAAAGCAAGGTAGAATCAAATAATGAAGAAATCAACTAAACTGATGAAATAGGGGATACTAAAGAAGATAAACCTAAAGATAATGAAGATGAAATCAAAGATACAACAGAGAAGAAAAACACAGAGGAAACTAAGATTATTGAGCCTCAAACACGTAAAATAAAAATTGAGAAAAGTAGTGACAAAAGCCATGAAATCCTAAAGAAAAATACATTTTATTATGTTAGTACGAGTTCATATAGAGGAAGATTAAACAATAAGAGCAGACAAACATCATCATCAACTTCAATTCAATCTCCCTTAATGAATAACGCAAGAAGAATGGGACGTGGAAGAAGGCAATATGGTCAAAAGGCGGATATGGAGACAACATATGTTGAGATAGCTAGATTGTAGTCTTTGTTCATTATAATCTGTGTTTTGTAATTTGATTTGACTGCCACCATTTAGAAGCTTTTGGGTCTTTTGTTTGTCATCTTACAATCAAAACTAAGATTTGTCTAGTTTTGATTATTGACTCCTCCCACTTTTGGGATTGTTAATAAAATGGTGTTAAACCGTTTTCCAAAAAAAAATATACAAACTTAATTTATAAACAATTCGTGACTACTACACTTTACACATAGACAAAGAAATGGCAATGTTTGCCGTCGACCCAGATCGTGCCATGGCTGAGTTGAGAGAGCAAGTTTTGAGTATGAAAGGTGATGTCTTTAATACGATAATCTCTTCTAAAGACGGCGAAAAATCATGTTCCAGTTTGAGTCAAAATTTAGACAAAACAAAGCCAAGAAAATGTGTTTATGCGACGAAGAAGATATTAGAGTGCTCGAAGAAAAGTACGATTGAGTATATGAATTTTGAGTCTAGCAAGAGGAAGATGGAGGAAAAATACAAAGGCATAAGAGAATCTAGAAAGAAAATAAAAATGATCGACATGAAGGATCTTCCCAAACTCATCCAACCATAGTCATGTAAATGCAAGCAAACCCATTATAGAAAATTTGTGAAGTGATACTGATTATAAAACTATAATTAATGCATATTTTCTTAGTAACTAATAATAATAACAGTTCAATTTGTGTTATTGTTATTTTTAGAGCTTTCTCTTTATTCATAAAAGAGTAGAGGGTGCAAAACGGGTAAACAATGTCTTTATATCTACTTATAACCTGTAATGAATTTTTTAAATAATTTGAAACACTAGTATTTTTCGTAATTAATAATTAAAAAAAATTCCATTAAATAAATAAATACTAAATGTTCGGCACAATCGGCACGATCAGCACAATCAGCACGGTCACGCGATTTGTTTGATTTGGTAGTCGGTTTCGGGAAACGTAAAGATCGCCATCGTATCTGACACATTCGGCACGATTGGCACGATCGACACGTTCGGTACGATCGACACATTCAGCACAATCGGCACGACCGACACGTCTGACACATTGGAGAAAAATCGTCCGGGGTTATAAGTTGCGAAATCAATTAACATCGACTAGGACTTTAATCCCATGTTCTGAAACTTATTGGAATATGAATAAAAAAGAAAAAAATAACAAAGAGAAAGAAGTGCTGGACTTTTTTCTTAAATGAATCAAAGAAACTGCAAAGAAGGAAAAATGTCGGGTCGGGTCAAATATTTTTTAAAGTGACGGCAAAGTTACCGTTTCTACAAAATAAAAAAATGTTTGATAAAATTAAATTTTAATAATTCTAAATTTCAAAAATTCTAAATTTCAAAAATTCTAAATTTCAAAAATTCAAAAATTTAAAATTTCAAAATTTCAAAAATAAAATATATTTAAATTTAAAAGATAAAATATGTCTAACTAAAGTCTTAACTTTTAAAGTTATCGATAATTATTATGATAAAAAACGTATTAATTAAATTTTCTAAATAATCAAAATTTTGTAAAATAAATGCCTTTTTTGAAAGGCATGAAGGACATAGCGTGTAAGTCATTTACGAGTGTCATCGAATTATGTTTATAAACATAAAATTATTTTTTTGAATTTAAAAAAAAAAATTAATCGGTTATCCATTTAAAATGTATTTTTATTTTTATTTTTAAATTAATTTTTTTCTATTTTAAAATTTTCATTACCCGTTATTTTAAATATACAAACTTTATTGTTAAATATCATAACTAATATATATATATAATGATGCTTAAGTTTTAAAATGTCCAGATTGCCAGATCGAGATCTGTGTTAAATTTGGATATATATGTGAGAGTAAATGAATATTTGGGTCGGATTGAGGGTTGATCCGCCCATAAACGAAAACGGTTAAAAATAAAATTAAAAATGTTATAGGTATGATTCAAACTTACAACCTAACAATATATGAGAGTAAATAAACCCTAAACTCTAAACTTAACAAAACAAGTATCAACGTTTTAACCAACTAGGCTAATAACACTTTGTTAGAAAAACTAAGTAAGTTAATTTTAACCGGACAAAAGAACTAAACCAGTCTCAATGTTTCTTTTGCAGGTAACCGCACCGGACCGGTTGAGACTCACTGTCTCAAAGAAATCCGGACAGTCAAAGAAGAACAGTCCTACTCTCCAAACCGGATCGGCTAAAATGAAAAATCGGTTGAAGCATTCTTTTTCCGGCTGTCTCAAAAATCAAAGATCTTAAGGCCAACGGGAAAATATTCAAATCAATGAAATTTGTGAAAGATGACGTAATGAATCTCTTGAATGATGAACCTAATAAGGGTCCGTGATCCGATTCAAAAGCATGCAACAAAAACAATGATGATTAATTATCCAAGATCTCTGAAACAGGCGTCGACTAATGCATGTCTGTCATGTGTCCAAAATGGCAAAGCGTGCACGCCACCTGAACCTGACCGGCGCGGCTTTAGATGACCAATCCAGCGGAGAGAAAAAATTATGACCGTTGTAATATTTTCCATATAAATAGAACCTCATGGTGCCGAAGACTCAAACGCGAGAAATCACTACGAAAAAGTTCATATACAATACAACGCGCACAAGCAAGAATCAACGAAGCTTTTCATATAATCAAGCCAGAAGAACATCCTAAGTTGATATAGCTATTCTGTTCTCAAAATGAAATTGTTCTAAGAAGAAATCTGGGTATTTTACCAAGTGTAAAAGTATTACATCTCTGTGTGAGTGGTGTAACTGATGAGCAGTAAATAAGACTCATTCGGATTGTGTTTTGGGTTGTGTAATATTCCAGTTAGTGAATATCCTTCTCACTGTTTGAGAAGAAGGGGTGACGTAGGAAATTAAACTCCGAACATCCATAAAATCTTGTGTCTTGTTCTTCATCTTTACATTCCGGCTTACCTTCTATAACCGAACCGAAATACCTAAAAACTCAACCAAAATAATTAATAACTTCCTTGACCGAATCGGCTTTCTTCTTAAACCGATCTCTCCTAAATACCTTCCAAATCGAACTGGGTGAGTTGCTTCAGATTGAAATAGACATTTCCGCACTTGAACCCGGTTCAAGTGTCTATGACAATCTGTGTAGTGTTAAGAGCGGTTCTAATCTTTAACCAGATTAGTTCCAATTTATGTGTGTTGTTGTGTAAGCGATTACCGTTTAGCTAGACCCTGGTCCCCTATCGACCATCCCGATCCTAACAAGTGGTATCAGAGTAGAAATCTTAACAGTCAAGCAACCGAAGAAGATGGGAAGCATGGCTCACAACGATAAGCCACCGATGCTAAAAAGTGAAGCGTTTAGCGACTAGAAGGTTTAGATGTATCTACATCTAATAACTTTAGATGATGATATGAAAACCATCGTAAAGGATTGGCCGATAAAAATTAAAAGGAGAGTGGAACATGGACGACTGAAGATAGAAGAAGAAGTAACCTGGACAACCATTGCATTAGACACATCTTCAAAGCAATAGACGATAATACGTTCAACAAAATCAAATATTGTCAAACTGCAAAGGAAGCTTGGAAACCATCATTCAAGTTCATGAAGGAAACGAAAGAACCAAGGAAAACAAACTCTTGGTAGCAACTCAAAAGTATGAGAACATCAAGATGAAGCCGGGAGAAAACATGAAGGAATTTAGTGACCGGTTTACCGGCGTGGTCAACGAGCTGTACACACTTGGAAAGAGATATGAAAATCGGGAGATCATTGTGAAAACATTGAGATCTCTACCGAGTGCATGGGACATAAAGACCATGGTGATGAGAGAATCAAGCAACCTCGGACAAATGAAGTTGCACGATGTGTTTGAGGACTTGAAATCTTATGAATTCGAGATGAAATCTCGGATCGAAGACGAAGAAGCAATATCAACCGCAACCAGAACTTTAGTGACATCGGTGGAACCAGCGGTTCCTGTATCAGCCGTACCGGTTCCCATCAAAAGCACTGACCAGATTAGTGAAGACGTGATGGCCATGCTAGCACAGAAATTCGGGAGATTCATGAAGAAAAATCAACTATCAAACAACAACTACAACTATAACTACGCCGATAAATCCAATGTAAGATATTTTAACTGTGACAGTTTTGGTCATTACATGTCGGAATGCAGAAGACCAAGACGAGATGAACGGAAACCAGCAAACAACTACTAGAGAAACGACTACCACAGAAACGACAACTAGAGAAATGAATATCAAAGGAATGACCGATAGCGAACCGAAACCGGTGAAAGAAATGAAATCCAGAAGGCACTCATAGCATCTAACGGTGGAAGTGATTGGGCCTACTCTAACACCGAAAATGACGAAGAAAGAGTTATTTTCTTCATGGCACATGAAGAAGAGGTATTTGGTTTTTCCTCTAAAGAATTTACTATAGAAGATCTAGTTATTGCACTTAACGACATGGTCGCTGAGTTCATAAATTTGTCTGCTTATATACCGGCTCGGTCAATCCGTGAAACCGGAGAGTCAAGTGGTACCGCTGGTGAGCCAAGCGAAACCACGGTATATGAACCGGCCGAACTATCCTTAGAGAATGAGAAGCTCAAGGAGACAGTTCAACCGGTAACTGAAGAAGATGAAAGAACAAAATATATCACGGCTGCTTGGGAAAGATCTCGTGAAGCGGTGAATCAGATGTGTAAATATAATAGACATCCCAAATGCAAATTCGGTCTCGGATGAAACAACAGATCCACCAACCAGAACTCCTCCAACGGGATGAAACTCACAAAAGACAATCTTCCCTTTGTAAAATTTGTCAAGAGCTCTTCAGCCGACAATGATGCAGAAAGTGATTCAAAACTTGAAAATGAAATAAAATATGTAGGTCCAACCGAATCGGAGAAATGGCTTCATCCTGAGAGAAGGAAAGCCAATCGGTCAGCAAACATAAATGCAGACACACGTTCATATAGAACTAATACACCATCACCACCACGACAACATAAGGTATTATTCGGCAGACAAGAAGTTGTCAAGCCGAGTACTGGAAAATCGATTAAAACCATTACTGGGAAAGTTATCCGACTTATTAAAGTCTAGATCCCTAAAGGACTAATCAACCACGGACCCAACTGAATGTGGGTACCAGAAAGGTGTAAATATTTGTTTTTTGCAGGTTAGGATGAGCAAGCAATTAGAAAACTCGAAGTGATATTTGGACAGCGGATGTTCAAGACACATGACCGGAAACACTAGACTGCTGACTGACATCATTAATGAAGTCGGAGCAATGATAACTTTCGGCGAAAACTCTAAAGGTAGAGCTGTGGGCAAGGGTAAGATTGTCCATGACAATCTGTCTATAAACAATGTGCTTTTAGTAGAAAACATGCATTTTAACTTATTAAACATTAGTCAAATGTGTGACATAGGGTATACGGTTGAATTTCATAAACATGCATGCTTAGTTAAAAACCATCAAAGTGACACTCTCTTAACCGGAAACAGAATAAGAAACATTTAAAAAGTAGATTGGAGAACTAAGATTAAAAACCCGGTTTGCATGATATCTAGGAATGATCCGAACTAGCTCTGGCATAAACGGCTAAACCATCTAAACCTCAAAACTTTAAATTTCATATGTTCTAAGGAATTAGTTCATGGTTTTCCAAACATCACGTTTTCCAAAGATAAAGTATGTGTTGCATGTCAAATGGGAAAATAAATAAAATCATCTTTTAAAAGTAAAAGAAATTTTCAATCCGAACGATGCTTAAAATTATTGCATATGGATCTATTTGGACCAATTAAGGTCACAAGCCTAGGAGGCATGCATTATACCATGGTAGTAGTTGATGATTACTCTAGATTCACTTGGGTAACATTTTTAGCTTCTAAAACTCAAGTTACACTAAAACTGATCAAATTACTTTTAAGGATATAAAATGAGAAATCTATCCGAGTTAACCGAATCAGAATTGATAGAGGAACCGAATTTACAAACAGTACCTTAACCACTTTTCTAGATGATTCTAGTATTAGGCACGAGTTGTCTAGCGCTAGAACACCTCAACAAAATGGTCTGGCTGAGAGAAGAAACCGAACTCTCAAGGAAGCCGCAAGGTCAATAATAGCCGATTCGGATATTGCTAAAACATTTTGGGCTGAAGTTATCAATACTGCATGTTATACTCAAAATCGGTGTTTAATTACTAAACGTTTTACTAAAACACCTTTCGAAATATACCATGACAAAGTTCCTAACATTCGGTATCTTAGGATTTTTGGTTGTAAGTGTTATGTTCACATCAACGACAAAAGTTATTTGACCGCTTTTGATGCTAAATCCGATGAATGAATAATGTTGGGCTACTTATCCGTAAATAAAGCATATAGAGTTTATAATACTAAAACATTAACGTTTGAAGAAACCTCAAATGTTGTTTTTGAGGAATCGGTTGAATGTAATACTGCAGTACCCTTCGACCTTCAAAAAAGAATGGAAAACTTCAATATCTATTCTGATGATGAGGATGAGGTTCAAGTTTATAAACGGTTTGTCAATGATCAAGTGGTTAATACTAAGACTCAGCCTGTTCAAGCTGCTTTACCGCAGGAAGTTGACACCTTAGTGTCCACTGAGGAAATCGGTCGGACTGACTCGGCTCAGCCTACCGATATGTCTAACCTTGATCAGTTAACCGGGCACTTGGAAGACAATACCAGAATTAAACTCAGAAGGAATAAAAATCATCCTCTTGAACTTGTAATAGGTAACCTCTCGTCACTTGTCCGAACTAGGCAACAAAATTTGGAAGTATATGAAAACTCGGCATTCATATCACAAATTGAGCCGAAAAAGGTGGATGAAGCGTTGCTAGATCCCGATTGGATTTTAGCAATGTAGGAAGAGTTAAACCAGTTTGAGAGAAATAAATTCTAGCACCTAGTTCCAAGACCGAAACATAAATCGGTCATAGAAACAAGATGAGTGTTCAGAAATAAACTCAATGAAGATGGTTTAGTTACGAGGAACAAAGCCAGACTAGTGGCTCAAGGATACAAATAGGAAGAAGGCATTGATTTTGAAGAATCATTTTCTCCTGTGGCTAGACTTGAAGCCATTGGAATATTTTTGGCATTTGCGGCCTTCAAAAATTTTAAAGTCTTTCAAATGAATGTTAAAAGTGCTTTTCTAAACGGTAAACTAAGTGAAGATGTATATGTTGATCAACCTCCCGGTTTTAAAAATCCAGAACTAATAAATCATGTATACCGGCTTGATAAAGCCCTTTATGGTTTAAAACAGGCTCCAAGAGCCTGGTATGACACATTAACCGAATTCTTATTTAATCAAAAATTTACAATAGGCTCGGTTGACAAAACAATTTTTAAATTTGAGAAAAATGAACACATTTTACTTGTTCAAATATATGTGGATGATATCATTTTCGGATCAACCGATCCAAAATTATGTAATAAATTCTCAAAGTTAATGACTGACAGATTTGAGATGAGTATGATTGGAGAATTAAGTTTCTTCATAGGTCTTCAGGTTTGGCAAATTGATACCGGAACATTCATCAGCCAACCCAAATACACAGCCGAACTACTTAAGAAATTTGGAATGGACACTTGTGCCGAAGCGACTACTCCAATGAGCTCATCTGTGAAACTGGAAAAAGTCGAGGACGGTCAAGGGGTAGATATAACCGCCTACTAAGGGATCATTGGATCACTCCTCTATCTAACGGCTAGCCGACCGGACATCTTGTTCGCGGTCGGAGTATGCGGAAGATTCCAAGCCAATCCAAAACAATCACACTATACTGCGGCTAAAAGGATTCTGAAATATCTGAAAGGAACTCAAGACGTGGGACTATGGTACCCAAAGGATTCAAGTTTTAATCTAATAAGTTACTCTGATGCAGACAATGCAGGCTGCAAAATTGACCGAAAGAGCACGAGCGGAACATGCCAATTTCTAGGAGACCGGCTCGTCTCTTGATATAGCAAAAAGCAAACCTCAGTTGTCACTTCAACCGCAGAGGCACAGTATCTTGTAGCCGGAAGCTACTGTGCTCAACTCCTTTTGATCCAACAACAACTAAGGGATTTTGGAATAAATGTCGAAGAGTCTCCAATCTTTTGTAACAACACTAGTGCAATAGCGATTATATATAATCCGGTGTTGCATTCAAGAACGAATCATATTGATATCAGACATCACTTCATCCGGGAACATGTTCAGCAGAAATACATCCGACTGGAGTATGTCTCAACCGAACAACAAGTGGCTGACATCTTCACCAAGCCGCTACAGGAAGCTAAGTTTTCTTATTTCAGAAATATCTTGGGACTTACTGATAGTAAACAACTTATATCTTAAGTGTTATTGCATATTTTCAAATACTCCAAATCCTTTGAACAACCGGGGGGCATGAGCTCAGGGAGAAGCTCACGCTTCTCAAGCCATACCTCAATAGGAAATTAAACACTTAGGGATGCTAACCGGAAAGATGTCTCCGGTTAAGCTTGACAAATTCACACTACCAAATCACATGTAAATATATTAGGCGGTTCAAATCACTTGAGTAAAACAGATACTTTACTCCAAAGCTGAACAAATTTCGGCTTGGCTTGACATTTATTCACACTGGAATATGCTATCTCGATAAAACTTGTCATGGAAAACTAACCAATAAAATGCATCATGATTTCGGTAACTGAATTTTTTCGGCTAACTTGGGATAGCTGACCACTGTTTTTATGCATGCCTTGATGATTATGCCTATGAAAAATTAAAACAGTCTATACCTCAAAGTGACGACACATGTCCATCACTGAAAGAGAAAGACTAACATCTCTTCCATATTTTTAAAATCATGATGAAAATCTTTTTGCCATCATTAGTTTGTCATTGAAAATAACCATTGTACACTTACACAACTTAACCTCATAGTAATTACATTTCTAAGCATGCTTACTATCAGCTGGCTTTATAAGTAGTTAATCCAATCAAACATCAAACACTATTCATCACAAGAAAACTCTCTCAGAAAAATGTCTTGCTCTCTCTCCAAAAAGGTTCTCCTAGCCGATTTCGAATCGGTTGCCAACTCTGAGGACAATGAAATCCGATGTATCTTCGGAGCTCTTGAGAGCACCGGTCTGAGAAGGTTTCTAGAAAACCACTATGCCATTAACTACTCCTTAGTTAATGAGTTTTTCGATACAACAAGGGTGATACATCCAGAAGTCATCTTTGCTAAAATCCATGGAAAATCATTCCTCTTAAATCGACAGATTTCGCAAACTTTTGCGAGCTGCCAACTGAAGGTGTCACCGATCTCATCTACTCCCCGGTGTTCATTGAAGAGATGACACATCACTTTTCCAGCTCTATGACCCTAGTTAACACATGGGGACCCAAGAATTTGCTCGCTAACGAATACCAGGTTCTTAGCGAGATCTTGAGTAAGTCCATCATGGCCAGGGACAAGTCTCAAACCTACACCTAACGCATCTTCGAGATGATGACGACCATCACCGAAAGAACAAGGGTGAACTGGTTGAAGATCATCTTCGATAACCTGAAGGAGCTAATTCTCTCCAACAAAACCGGTTATGCTCCACAACTGAGCGGTTTGTTCAACCACTTCAACAACTATCACGGCTCGGGTATCATTCTCCATCCGAACCAGCTGTTGACAAAGGAGAGGATTCAAGAGATGATCGACAGGTGGGACAAGGCAAATGCCAAGAAGACCCCAATTGTTGTGCCATCCCACTATTAATCTTCTTTTGTTCTTAACAAACTAATGTTGATCCCTTCTCGCTTCTTTATCTTTTCCATTACCGAACTGGTAATTTTGTTGTACTATCGGTTCAGTACATCATCCCTTTAATGACAAAAATTTCTTTCCCTTTTCGGCTCGATTTTAGGACATAGAAACTTTAAACTCTGAAAAATATCCTAAAACGAATATTTTCAAATTCACATTGGGAACAGACATATTAAAAAGGCGTTCCTAGTCCGGATAGGCCAGTCAACCTACATCTTACACTTTCAAAAAGGTTATTCTCTTGAAAAGGCATCAAGCATTTAATGCATTTATTGACAATACATAAACGGTCAGATTTTTCAAAATATTCTCATTAAATGCTCCCTAACCGCCTGCACTATATAAAGACCTCATTCTCTTTCAAGCAAATCACACTTTGAAAGTATCTCTCCTTCTCTACATCTTGAACCCTCATTTATCAACATGAATGCTCAACTCCGGAACTCCATTATCGTTGACTTTGAATCTGTTCTCGACAACAGACTCAGCAAGGTCCTGGTCGAACCTTGGATTTATTCCGGTTTACAAACATTAATTGAAGGATCGGACACCATCCTCGAAGAGGAGGTGCACGAATTTTTCAATAATGCACAGGTGAGAGATGATGGTAGCATCACCACCTACATTGACTACGAGTTCTATCGGCTCACTGAAGAGTCGTTCGCAGATCTTTTTAACCTTCCAACTGAAGGGTTCTCTGACTTTCCTACTCCTCCCGTTGAAGCGAATGAGCGCTACGCACACATCTTCTCCGGTAACAATCATAAGGTTGGTTGTTGTGGTCTAAAAGATGACCTAGCTCCTCATTTCCAAATCCTCCAGGACTTGGTCCAGCGGTCAATCTTGGGATGAATGACAAATCAGAACTACACTCGGCAAGTGATTGACATCATGATCGCAATCACAAACTACTCACCCATAAATTGGGCCACCTTCATCTTCAACAATCTGAAGGAGCATATCACGGCTCCCAGGAGAAGAATCGGCTTTGCTCTCCAAATCACCCGATTCATTCGTTCCGTCATTCTAAATCTAGGACCAAGAATCCCGGTAGGCCCGGTAAACACGATGACCGGCAATATGCTGGAAAGATGGATTGCGAGAATCGAAAGTCGGTACACAGTGGAGGATTGGGTATTGAAAATGGACGAAATGAACCTTCACCGATAATTCTTCTTGTTAAATGTATCGATCAATTTCCGGTCATCTCGGTCGTTTTGTTGTACGACCGGGTGACCACTTCACTTATCATTATTATTGGCTTAAATCAAAATCATCTACTCTTTTTAACAATTCCGGTATAAAATCAAATTTCTGCTAAAACGCAATTTCCGGTTTCACATCAAAATTTTGGCTTAAACTAAATTCGGCCAAACTTAAATCTCAACCGCCAATGGTTTACTGCCAATGGTTTACCGCCAACTGTTTACCGCTCTAATTTACCGCCCGGATTTACCGCGAACAGTTACCGTAGTAACTTTTGGAGGGAAATTTTGGCGCCAAAACTGGAACGACGTGACGATTCGGTTTCTTAACCGTCAAGTAACCGCCTCTTATATAAACTGAAAGTTGAATCATTCATCATTCCATGCTCCCTCTCTCTAAAAAAACTTCCAAAGTATTCGTGCATCTTATCTCTCAAGATTTTCTTACCACTCTCTCAATCCACCATAGGACGAGATAACGTACTCTTCACCTATATCTTGCAGATCGACTTCAAAGACATTGAGGAAAACGGAACCAACGAATACAAAGCCTTGATCGGATACTTGAAGGACTCGGGTTTGGAGACTTTCGTAAATGGCTCTTTCGTTCTTCATCAGGATGAAGTTCTGGAGTTTTTCAGCTAGGCAAGTCTGAAGAAAAGAGTCATAACTTCCACCGTATGCGGTACAACCTTTGAGATCAACGATGAGCTATTTGCTAAAGCTCTTGGTCTGCCAAATGAGGAAAGAGATTTCCAGACTGGTCTATTAGAAGCTGACTCTGTGGTGACTCGGCTGGTAATTTCAAATGACGCGGCTAACTTGGTGGATCACACCAGCAAGAAGACTAAACTGAAGCCGGAGTTCCGGTGGCTGATGGATATAATCTCCAAATCCCTACAAGGAAAGGAGGAAATTTTGACAACATGACCCGGCTGAAACTTGAAATGATGATCGGTATAGTCCGAGGTGATAAAATCGATTGGGCCAGTGTGCTCTTAGAGCAACTATGTGAAGTGATTACAGGGACAAAAGATCGGGTTCAAGCCTACGCTATACCGATCAGCAAAATTCTTCAACATCTACAGATTCAAATCGGTAAAGGTACACCCTATCTAACTCCAAAATTATGAATGCTGAAAATGTAAGGACCCGGATTGAAAAACCGGCCAAGGAAAGAGTTTCAAGAGCCAAGGATTCTAAGGAGGCCGAACCAGCTGTCCAAAAAGACAAAGATCCTAAAGAAGCCGAACCGAAATGTAAGCCCAAACAAACCATAGTCAAAGAGAAGAAGCCGAGACTCAAAAGTGCGGCTAAGAAAATCAAAAAGCCGGCTACAAAGAAAACGGCTAGCAAGTCTCACGAGTCCGAGAGAACGCCATCTCCTCGTCCATCCGATCCGGCTTAACTCCAGTCATCCGGTTCGGGCATGGGAGCAACTCCAATCAGCATCGTGATTCCAATACTGGTTCATTCCTCTCCGACAAAGAAAATAACGAAGCCGAAAAAGTCGTATCCTCAAAACCGGTGGAATCCTCGGCAAGCAAAGCCGGAAAATCTTCCCTCAAAGGGGCATCTGTCCATACGGTTAGTACCTCCAACCCATCTGATAATCCTAATTCTAGAAAATCTCCGATCAAGTAGGCTGAGGAAGTCCACGAGAGAATTTTGGACGAAATAAATAAAATTGTCAATGATATTAATCGGGTCACGGAAACCGAGGTGATAAGTAAACTCAATCAAACCGGTCGGACTGATGATGTCAACCGGACGAATGAAGATGACAAGGCCAAATAGAAAGCTGACACAGAAAAAGAGGGAGAGAAGATAGACCCTCCGGTACAATAAAGCAACTGCCATGAAGAAAATTCAACCGGTCTGGTTCTCAACGAGGAGCCGGAACAACAAGAAACGATACCGGATGTTGAAACTTCGGTCTCTCAACAAGAAGTAGAAGAAATGTTTTCTCACTTCCTCAACATGTTGGAAGAGGCGGCCGAAGTAGTATCCCGTCCGTATTACAATTGGTGTAGAATGAGAAGTGAAGTCACATTCCGGAACTTGTCTCCCGATTATAATGAAAATGTGCACCTATCGAATCTGGTGGCAATAGAGGATGAAATATTTGATCTGGCCAAAACCGACTGTGTTCCAATAGCATTGGGAAGGGGAAAGCTGGTCGACGATAACGCAAGAGTCATAGCATTGACCAGGGCACTAAACGAAACTTGGGGGAACCGACCGCGGTTGAAAAGAAGGTAGTGGAAAATTTTGAAAAGATGTTGGAGGATCTGAAAATTGATATCTCATGTCTGGAAGAAGAAACGAACAAACACTTCAACAAATGCTTTCTGAAACCCGAAGATTACCAGAGCAAACCGATTTATGAAGTCGGTGAATCATCCAAGCAGACCGGTCATCCTACTTCCCAAGTCTCGTCACTGGATGGTGCATGGACGCAGACAGAAGGGAAAGGGAATGGCAAGCGGAGGAGGAGGCAAAGTTTAAGGAAAAAGAACAGGGAGACCTCCGAATCCTTGAACTCCAGCTCTACTTATTTTATTTATATTGCACTAAACTATTTTTTCTGTTTCGGTTATAACTCTATTTTTCTACATATATATAATATTATCTCGTCTTATTAAGCTGATTTTGATACTTTTGTCTAAAAGCATCAAAAAGAGAGAAATTGATAAAACTTTTTCAAAATCCGGCCAAGAACACTAAAAAAATCTTTGGAAATATCTCCCGGTCAACATTTTCAAGTTTTGAATATTTATTCTAAATAATCAAAATGGGAGAAATTTTTAGAGAAATTAAGTAAGTTAATTTTTAAACCGGCCAACACTTACAAGTTTTGAATATTTATTCTAAATAATCAAAAAGGGAGAAATGGTTAGAAAAACTAAGTAAGTTAATTTTAACCGGACAAAAGAACTTAACCAGTCTCAATGTTTCTTTTGCAGGTAACCGCACCGAACTAGTTGAGACTCCTTATCTCAAAGAAATTCGAACAATCAAGGAAGAACAGCCCTACTCTCCAAACCGGATCGGCTAAAATGAAAAATCGGATGAAGCATTCTTTTTCTGGCTGTCTCAAAAATCGAAGAACTTAAGGCCAACGAGAAAATATTCAAATCGATGAAATCTGTGAAAGATGACGTAATGAATCTCTTGAATGATGAACCTAAGAAGGGTCCGTGATCCGAGTCAAAAGCATGCAATAAAAGCAATGATGATTAATTAGCCAAAATCTCAAGCAAATCTCTGAAACAGGCGGTCGGCTAATACATGTCTGCCATGTGTCCAAAATGGCAAAGCGTGCACGCCAACTGAACCTGACCGGCGCGGCTTCAGATGACCAATCCAACGGAGAGAGAAAATTATGACCGTTGTCATATTTTCCATATAAATAGAAGTTCATGGTGCCGAAGACTCACACGCGAGAAATCACTACGAAAAAGTTCATATACAATACAATGCGCGCAAGCAAGAATCAACGAAGCTTTTCATATAATCAAGCCTGAAGAACATCCTGAGTTGATATAGCTATTCTGTTCTCAAAGTAAAATTGTTCTAAGAAGAAATCTATGTATTTTACCAAGTGTAAAAATATTACATCACTGTGTGAGTGGTGTAACCGACGAGCAGTAAATAAGACTCGTTCGGATTGTGTTTTGGGTTGTGTAATATTCCAGTTAGTGAATATTTTTCTCACTGTTTGAGAAGAAGGGGTGACGTAGGAGATTAAACTCCGAACATCCATAAAATCTTGTGTCTTGTTCTTCATCTTTACATTCCAGCTTACCTTCTATAACCGAACCGAAATACCTAAAAACTCAACCAAAATAATTAATAACTTCCTTGACCGAACCTGCTTTCTCCTTAAACCGATCTCTCCTAAATACCTTCCAAACCGAACTGGGTGAGTTGTTTCAGATTGAAACAGACATTTCCGCACTTGAACCTGGTTCAAGAGTCTGTGACAGTCTGTGTAGTGTTATGAGCGGTTCTAATCTTTAACCGGATTAGTTCCAATTTGTGTGTGTTGTTGTGTCAGTGATTACCGATTAGCCGTACCCCGGTCCCTATCAGCCATCCCGATCCTAACACACTTTATATTTTAAATTCAACACAAAATTTGATGAACGCAGTACATTTTAACAATATAAATTCAATTTTTAATTAACTAATATATATATATATATATATATAATGATTCTTAATTTTTAAAGTTTCTTGATTGCCGGGTCGAGAGTTTTGGTTAATTTGGTTATTTATGTAAGAGTAAATAGATACTTTGACCGGATTGTGGGTTGACCCGCCCATAAACTTAATACGGTTAAAATTAAAATTAAAATTAAAAATGCTATAAGTATGGTTCGAACTTGCAACATAACAAAACAAGTACAACCCTTTAACCATCTAGGATAATAACAATATATACTTTTAATTCAACACAAAATTTGATGAACGTGACAATTTAACAATATAAGTTCAACTTTTTAACTAACTAATCTATATATATATATATAATGATGCTTAATTTTTAAAGTGTCCGGATTGTCATGTCGAAAGTTGTGGTAAATTTGGATATATATGTGAGAGTAAATGGATATTTGGGTCGGATTATGGGTTGACCCGCCCATAAACTTAAAACAGTTAAAAATAAAATAAAAATGCTATATGTATGGTTCGAACTTGTAACCTCACAATATATGAAAGTAAATGGATAATTGGGTTAGATTGTGGATTGACCCGCCCATAAACATTTTTACCGTAATATTTTTTTAACAATTTTTTATACTATTAATCGTGCAAATGTACGGGATCAATGCTAGTTAATCTAAATATACAAACATAATTTCTTAGAATTCATTACTAATTATTCTAAATATACAAACTTTGTTTCCAAGCAATCGTGACAAGATATTCCTAAATATACAAACTTTATTTCTAAAAATCCGTGACTAGTTATTATAAATATACAAACTTAGTTTCTAAACAAGTTGTGACTACTACACTTTCCACATAGACAAAGAAATGGCAATGCTTGTCGTCGACCCTGATTGTGCCATGGCTGAGTTGAGAGAGCCACTTTTGAGTATGAAAGGTGACGTCTTTGATACGACAATCGCTTTTATTTCATTGGCGGTGGAGATGCGACCACAAGAATTCTCACTAAGAAGGGATCAGATATTGACGCGTCTTCTATTTCCATCAAAACAAAACAAATCTGCCACCTTCTTTTCTTTTAGGACGGAGGAGATGAAGGATCCCGATCTCAAGACGTCCACGCCTGAACCTGATGATGATGATGATAATCCTCAGAAACACAAGTACGTGGAGCCATAGAATAAGAAGAAATCGGATCACCTCGTTATTCGAATAAAGAAGAACAATCGCACAATCATCAATGGAAAAACAACTACCATTCATAGACATGATGAAAACAATGCTACTCATGATATCAACGTTAAGATAATATTAGGCACTCCTACAAATGATCAAAATCGTAACCTGGGTGTTGAGGTGTTCCTTGCCATTGCGGGCGAGTTTTTTTAAATTCCAGGTAAACGGGTTAGGGTTTTCTGTTATGAAAACGGGTTAGATTATAAGTACTTTTTTTGGGTATTTTCTCATAACATAGTAAGGTTGAGGGAGAGTGAATTACAGATCTAGGGTTTTCTGGTTTCCTTCTTCTTCTTGTTCTTTGGCTGATCCAGAGAGAAAGATTGGGGGAGCTTTTGATTGTGGAGTAGTCCAATCATTCCTAGTGTAAGTTTATACTATTGAAATTTATTTGATTTAGTAAAATTTATCCCTCCCGTGGACATAGGTCGATTTTGACTGAACCACGTATATTGTGTTGTCGTTTATTGTTTTTTGCTATTTCAGTCTTCGTAATCTGTTTGCCGTCATAGACGATTTGGAAACTAATTTTTTACAGGTTTGATTTCGAAGAATATCCATAGTTTTGTTGTTGCAAAACCCAACATTGGTATCAAAGAAGTATTGATTTGTTATCTATTTTAACATTAGAGTAGGGCATAGTGTTAGGATCGGGGACGCCCTTGGAGGACCGGGGTGTTTCCGATTTCGAAAGGGTGGCCGCTTACAACACAACAACACACACTAATTGGTGATAGTCCGGTTAGAGACTAAAACCGTTCTTAACACTACGCAAGCTGTTACAGACTCTTGAATCGGGTTCAAGGACGGAAATGTCTATTTCAGCTTGAAGCAACGCACACGACTTAGTTTTGATGAGATTAACAAGGAATCGGTTAGATGAAATATATGGACCGGTTTGGTTAAGGATTATGTTTAGGTTGGTAATAGTTCGGTTTTAGAGTGAGTAAGCCGGAAATAAAAGAAATGACAGGAGACAAGATTTTTATGGATGTTCGGAGAAAACCCTCCTACGTCACCCCTTCTTCTCAGATTATGAGAAGGATCTCCACTAACTTGAATGTTACAACACTCACACAATGCCGAACGAGCCTTAATCGCTACTCGTCAGTTACACCACTCACTCTTGATGTAATACAAACACTTTTACACTTGGTAAAATACACACACAATACACACACACTTTCGGAATTTCAATCACTTATGCGTAAGATCTTTTGTTTTCTATTTCTTCTCTCTTGAATAATCTTTTTCGTAGAAATCTCACGCGTATTGGCGTGTTCGCGCGAGAGCTCTGTCTGTTTCTTGAAATGATCCAACTTCCTTTTATAGTGAAAAGATGACAAAGGTCATATTTTCTCTCTCTAGGAGATTGGTCACTGGAAGCCGTGCCGGTTGACACATGGAAGACATGCATAAGCCGGTTTGGACACATAGCAGACATGTATAAGCCGGTTTGGACACATGGAAGACATGCACTTAGCCGGTTTGCATTTTGGACACATGGCAGACATGCACTAAGCCGGTTTGGACACATGGCAGACATGCATAAGCCGGTTTGGACACATGGTAGACATGCATAAGCCTTCGTTTTTCTCTCTTACATATTCCCAAGGAATATTGTAATAATTATTTTGCCCCATACCTAGTTTCTTCTCTTACATATTCCCAAAGATATTGTAATCTTTATTTTGCCCCATGCCTAGTTTCTTCTCTCTCTTACATATTCCCAAGGAATATTTTGTTTCTCTTCAAGATATTCATATTTTTGAATCATTTGCCCGTTGCAACTCAACCGGTCCTGAACTTGAACCGTTCCGGATTTTTGCACAAAGGTTGAACCTGTCCAGATTTCATCTCAAACCTGAGAGTATTTATTAGCCGGAGCTGAGGGAAATTAATGACCGGAGCATATTTATGACTAGAGAGGCTACATTTAATCAACCAGAACTCATTTATGACTGAGCGGCTGCATTTAATCAACCAGAACATTTAATAAACCGGAACTCATTTATGACCAAGCGGCTGCATTAAGTGTCGGTTGACCAGAGCCGTCTTTCATTAAATGCCTGACCGATCTCCTAACTGAACACCAGTTGACCAACCGGTTGACTGAACTTCTTGGCCGAACCGGTTGGCCGAGCTTTTACTTCAAACCGAAGTCAAACAACCGAACGATATATATATTTCCAACCGAATGCTCAGTTTCCCTGAAATAGCAAAACTTTAAATATTATTTACAGCTAGTGAGATTTGATCAATGGTCACCTGTGTGACAGGCAGAAGAGTTTACCATTACGCTACAATAGCTTCTTGTTATATTTAAACAAATTAATATACTTGATATAACTTAGCGGTTTAACATATATATTTGACCTTAGTTTTATCTATTCATTAAACTTTTCATAAGTTATAATAATTATTTTCTAACACATAGTGCTCTACTGGTTACTTGGCGAAATTCAAAGAGGAGATCAACTGATTTCTTTGTTGGGGTTTTGTTAGTTGTTAAGGCAGTTATAATGGGGAAATCTAGACCTGATATGGTGAGTCTGAATGGTACAAACTACAGGAAATGGAAACTGATGATTAGTGATATGTTAGTTTCAGATGATTTGAATGAAGCAATTGAAAATGAGAGTGTTAGACCTGAGACTACAAAAGAGGCTGATTGAAAAAGAAAGATAGAAAGGCTTGCAACTTTATTCGTTCCTGGGTTGGTGTAAATGTTGTGCACTATGTTGAGAACGAGACTACGGTGTATGGTGTGTTGAGCAAACTTGAAGCTCTCCACGCTGGGAGGTCAGCAGGGAATAAAGCAGCACTAGTACGAAGGCTAGTGAATCTGAAGTACATAGATAATAAATCAATTTCTGAGCACTTGAATGAATTTTAAAATATTTTGAATCAGCTGAGTAGTATGAAGACAAACTTTGATGATGAGGTGCAAGCACTTTTAGTCCTTCGATCTTTGCCTGCAAGTTGGGAGACACTTATTATCACTCTCAGCAACTCGACACCAAATGGTAAAGTCAACATGGAATTTGTCACCAGTTCCTTACTTGATGAGGAGAATCGAAAGGGGGATAAAACCTCTAAGTCTGATATGTTGGTGACTGATAGAGGAAGATCAAAGGATAATAGAAGTGGTTCGAGCAGGGGCAAGGCTAGAGCTTCAAAGAAGGATGGTGATTGCCATTATTGTGGCAAAATGGGTCACTGGAAAAACGAGTGCTAGAAATTTAAAAATGATAAAGCAAAGGGTACGGTAAAGCCCAGAGAAAAGAAAGAACAGAGTGTAGATACATCTGCTTATTCTTCAGATGGTGAACTGACATATGCTTTTAATTGTCAAGACTCCTGTCTTAGCACATATTCAAATGAAACAACATGAATTATTGACATAGGTGCATCATTCCATATTTGTCCACACAAAGGTTACTTCTAGTCCTACAAAGCTGGTGATTATGGTGAGGTTCGCATAGATAACAGTGGTGTATCCAAGATAGTTTGTCTTGGTGATGTTAAAATCGAGACAAACATGGGTTGTTTCCTGACATTGAGAGATGTAAGACATGTTCCTAATTTGAGAATGAATTTGATTTCAGCAGGTAAGCTCGATGATGGAGGCTACCATAATGTTTTCAGTGGTGGAGCATGGAAACTAAGCAAGGGTTCATTGGTTGTTGCACGAGGTAAGAAATGTTATTCCTTATATAAGACGGATTTGAAAATTGTCTATGATGCAACATATTCTGTTGTGATGGAGTCATCCTCTGAGTTGTGGCACAAGAGACTAGGTCACATTAGTGAAAAGGGGCTGAATGTTTTGATCAAGATGAATGAGCTGCTGAATCTCAAGGATGCTCAACTTGAAAATTGTGAGCATTGCTTGAAGGGTAAGCAGAACAGAGTCTCCTTCAGTAAGTCAAAAGTGAAACTGAAAAAAAATGTCCTTGAACTGGTCCATACAGATGTTTGTGATCCTATGAAGATTAAATTCATAGGTGGTGCTTCCTATTTTGTAACGTTCATATACAATGCATCTAGGAAGGTTTGGGCCTATGCTATAAAGTCCGAGGATGAGGTTGCATCAAGGTTTGAGGTCTTTCACAAGCTGGTTGAAAGAGAGATAGGAAGAAAACTAATGAGGGTGCGGTCAGATAATGGGGGAGAGTACATAGGCTTATTTGATGATTATTGCAAAGAGTAAGGTATTCGACATAAACAGACTGTGCCCAAGACTCCACAACAAAATGGTGTGGCAGAGAGGATGAACAGAACAATGTTGGAATGGATGAGGAGTATGCTCTCCCATGCCAAGCTGGCTAATCATTTCTGGGATGAAGCTATGAGCACTGCAATGTATGTGATTAATCGTTCTCCCTCCAAGTCATTGAAAAATAAGTGTGCAGAAAGCGTGTGGTCAGGTAAAGATGTTAATTATGACTATTTACGTGTTTTTGGTTGTAGAGCTTTTTGTGCATGTTCCAAAAGATGAGAGGTCTAAGTTAGATGCAAGAAACCAGGCAATGCATATTTTTGGGGTATGGTGATGAAAAGTGGGGATACAAGTGTTATGACCCAGTTGACAAGAAGGTTTTGAGAAGCCGAGATGTGGTATTCCTTGAAGATCAGACTATTGAGAATTTTAAAGATGGTGAAAAACTTGATGCATACATACGTGATCTTTCTAGTCTTGAGTTGTCTCATGATGTTGAAGAGACAAGGCCACATGTAGCTTCAGACTCAGATAGTGATGATGATGTTCCTCAGGGTCAAGCTGTAGGCCATGGAAATGATACTAATACTGAAACCGATCTTGGTGATAATGTTGAGGTTGATTTTGAAGTTCAACAAGAAGATGGAAATCAACAGAATCAACAAACAAAGGTACTTAGGAGGTCTACTAGGGAGAAAAGATCAAGTTCTAAGTAACCTGCTACAGAGTATGTCCTTCTAACTGATTGTGGGGAGCCTATATGTTACAATGAGGCTTTTGAGGATGCTCATAAGGAATAATGGATAGCTGCCATGGATGAAGAGATTAAGTCATTGATGAAAAATGGCACATATGAACTAGTTCAAAGACCAAAGAACATAAAAGTATTACAAAATAAATGGGTGTACAAGATCAAACAAGAAGGTGATGATAGAAAGACAAGATACAAGGTTAGGCTGGTTGTCAAAGGTTTTGGCCAGAGGCATGGAATCGATTATGATGAGATTTTCTCACCGGTAGTGAAGATGACTACTATCCGGGTGGTGTTAACTCTAGCTGCTTGTATGGATCTTGAGGTTGAACAGCTTGATGTCAAGACTGCATTTCTCCATGGTGATTTGGATGAAGATGTTTATATGGAGCAACCTGAATGTTATAATAAGAAAGGTGAGGAAAACAAGGTGTGCAAACTTGTCAAAAGTCTGTACGGTTTGAAGCAAGCACCAAGGCATTAGTATCTTAAGTTTGAGTCGTTCATGACCATCCATGGATACATGAAGACGTCTACAGATCACTATGTCTTTGTGCAAAAGTTTGTTTCTAATGATTTTATTATACTTCTCCTATATGTTGATGACATGCTTATTGTTGGGAGAGACAAGCTCAAGATTGCCAAGTTGAAAAAGGATTTGGCTAAATCTTTTGAGATGAAAGACTTGGGTCAAGCAAGACAAATTCTTGGAATGCAGGTCATTCGTGATCGGGTGAAGAAAAGACTATGGTTGTCTCAAGAGAGAGATATTGAGAAAATTCTAAACGATTTTGTATGGACAAGGCAAAGCCAGATGCTTGTCCGGATTGTGGTTTGACCCGTTCATAAATGTAAAATGGTTAGAAATAAAATTAAAAATACTATAGATATGGTTCGAACTTGCAACCTAACAATATATAAGAGTAAAAATAAACCTAAACCCTAAACCAAACAAAACAAGTATCAACCCTTTAACTAACTAGGCTAATAACACTTTATCTTTTAAATTCAACACAAAATTTGATGAACGCATGACATTTTAACAATATAAGTTAAATTTTTTAACTAACTAATCTATATATATATAATGATACTTAATTTTTAAACTGTCCAAATTGCCGTGTCGAGAGTTGTAGTTAATTTGGTTATATATGTGAGCGTAAATAGATACTTTGATCGGATTGTGGGTTGACCCGCCCATAAACTTAAAACGGTTAAAAATAAAATTAAAAATGCTATAGGTATGATTCGAACTTTCAACATAACAAAACAAGTACAACCCTTTAACCAACTAGGTTAATAACACTTTATATTTTCAATTCAACACAAAATTTAATGAACGTGGGACAATTTAACAATATAAGGTCAACTTTTTGTTGGGTCAGCTCATTTGGCAGCTGGGCCTAACAAATTAATAAAGCCCATTAGGGCATATTTAATTAAGGAAAAAAAACACAGCAGTTTCAGATTGGTTTTTCTCTCTCTCTCTTCCAGCAGTTCTTCCTCCATTGAAGCAGCAATTTCTCCATTGAAGTAAAAGGTTCTTCTTCTGATTTCCTTTATCTCTTCTCCATTTGGTTAGCCATCTTTAATGATGATGATAATGTATGTGAATGACAAGTTAGGATGAAGTCAATTGATAACTTTTGTTAGATTACCTCTAGGCTTGTATTGAACTACATTGTATACCCATTTGATATAGTGGATGATTTAAGTGGCCGAAGTGTCCCGTGGTTTTTACCTAATTTGGGTTTTCCACGTAAAATCTTGGTGTCCTGCTCTCTGTTTTTTTGATTGTTTGATGCTCAATTGTTTTGACTGCCTATTTGATTACACAAAAGGGAAAAAGAATTGTTAGGCCTTGTTGTAGCTTGTTTATTTCTGAATTGATGAACAGGTGCTATTATTCGATTTCTCCAACAAGTGGTATCAGAGCTGAGTTCGTTTGGTGGTGATTCTTGTATAATTCAAATGGAAGAATCGTTGAGCAGTAATGGAACGATGATCAAACTCACAGCTACCAATTACACAATCTGGAAGTCACGGATGGAGGACTTATTGTGTAATTATGATTATGAAGACACTATTTTGGGTGATAAAGGCAAACCAGAGGCTATGACAGATGGAGATTGGAAGAAGCTGAACAGAAAGGCAGTTGGTAAAATCAGGCAATGGGTTGACAACAGTGTGTATCAGCATGTGGCTACTGAAGTTAATGCTTATAAGGTGTGGACTATTTTGAGTGAGCTGTATGAGAAGAACAACACTCAAAACAGAGCATTTCTATTTAGAAAGCTTTGCTCGTTGAAATATCAAGATGGGTCTTCTATGTCTGAGCATCTAAATGCTTTTCAGGGGATTCTAAATGAGTTGGCTGCGATAGGAATGAAATTTGATGATGAGCTTCATGCTATGTGTTTGATTAATTCTCTGCCGGATAGTTGGGAAATACTTGTGGTTTCAATTACCAATTCTGTTCCACAAGGTAAGCTCACTTTGAAAATGATGAAAGAGAGTGTGCTGAATGAAGAGGCTAGAAGAAAAGAACATGGCTTCTCGACTCCAAGTCAGGTGTTCATGACTGAGAAAAGGGGTAGAAGTAAAAGTAAGACTCCAAAGAATCGCAGTGGCAGTTCAGACAGGTCACGGGGAACATCTAGCTCGAGAAAAGAGATTACATGTTATCATTGTGGCAAGCCAGGACACAAGAAGTATCAGTGCAGATCTTTGAAGCGGGAACAAAAGGAGAATAAGCAAGATGGAAGTAGTAAGGTTGCAGATGTGGGTGGTAACGACATCGATATTATTTACGACAATGATAGTATCAACCTTGTTTCTCAAGATACACAATGGGTGGTAGACTCAGGTGCTTCTTATCATGTCACCAATCGTTGTGATATATTTTCTTCTTACACTAGTGGACAGTTTGGTTCAGTGACGTTGGGAAACCATGTTACGTGTAAGATTGTTGGAAAAGGAGATGTCTGTTTGGATACTAACACTTCGTGCAAGCTACTTTTGAAGAATGTTCGACATGTTCCTGATATTCGGATGAATTTGATCTCTACTGGTATTCTTAATGATGAGGGCTATCATAGTTACTTTGGTGAAGGAAAATGGAAACTCACTAAGGGATCTTTGGTGATAGCTAAAGGAAAGAAGATCGGTTCTCTTTATGTGACAGAAACTAAGTCTTACGGGGGAGAAGCAAATGCAGTTAATGATTGTTCAGCACAACTTTGGCATAAGAGACTTGGTCACTTAAGTCTGAATGGCATGCAAGTTCTCTCCAAGACAATCGATCTCCAGGGCTTAAAGTCCACAGATTTGAAGACATGCACAGATTGCTTAGTTGGTAAGCAACATAGGGTTTCCTTCAAAAGTTTCTCTCCATCTAGGAAGCCCAATATCCTAGATATGGTTCACACGGACATATGTTTTATGGATTCCTTGACTTTAAGTGGTGCTCATTATTACATCACTTTTATCGATGATTTCTCAAGGAAGGTGTGGGCATATTGCTTGAAGACTAAGGATCAAGCATTGGATTACTTCAAGTTGTTTCATACTGAAGTGGAGATAGAAACTGGGAAGAAGTTGAAATGTGTTCGTTCGGACAATGGTGGCGAATACAGAGGACCATTTGTGGAATACTGTAAAGTCATGGGATCAAGCTTTTGAAGACTGTGCCAAAAACACCTCAACAGAATGGAGTTGCAGAGAGGATGAACAGGTCTATCAATGAGAGAATTTTGTGTATATTGTCTCATGCTAAGTTTCCAAAATCCTTTTGGGGAGAGGCAATGAAGACAGCGGTTGATCTGATAAACCTTTCACCCTCAACTCCTTTAGATGGCGATGTTCCAGAAAGAGTTTGGAGAGGTAAAGACGTCTCTTATGATCACTTGAGAGTTTTTGGTTGTAAAGTGTTTGTTCATGTTCCTCGAGATGAGAGAGCTAAGCTTGATAGCAAGACGAGACAGTGTATCTTTATTGGGTATGGCCACGGAGAATTTGGGTACCGATGTTGGGATCCGGTTAACAAGAAACTCATTAGAAGCAGAGATGTGGTATTCTTTGTAGATCAAACCATTGAAGACTTTGAGAAAAAAGAAAAGCCGAAGTCTACAGAGAATGAATTGATTGACAATGGTAGGATTCGTACACCACAATCACAGCCCAATGATGTGGAAAATTCCCAAATTGAGGTTGATGAGACTCCTCTAGTTGATGCTGAGCCAACAGAGGAAGCTGAACAAGATGATGATAGTTCTCTAAAGCCACCTAATGATCAGCATATTAGAAGATCTAGTAGGCAGAGACAACCTTCTAGTAGGTATCCTCCCAATGAGTATGTGATGTTGACTGACGGGGGAGAACCAGAAACCTATCAAGAAGTATTGTCTCATGAAAACAAGAACAAGTGGTCGGTGACAATGCAAGAAGAGATAAATTCCTTGCAAGAGAACAAAACTTATGACTTGGTGAAACTTCCAAAAGGAAAGAAGACTTTGAAGAACAAGTGGGTATTCAAGTTGAAGCACCAAGAGAATAGCTCACAACCTCGATACAAAGCAAGGCTGGTTGTGAAGGGCTTTGGACAGAAAAAGGGGATTGATTTTGAAGAGATCTTCTCACCGGTTGTGAAGAGGTCATCCATCAGAGTTGTGTTAGCATTGGCTGCTAGTCAAGATTTGGAAATTGAACAACTGGATGTGAAGACTGCATTTCTCCATGGTGACTTGGAAGAAGAGATCTATATGGAACAACCCGAGGGTTTCAAAGTTAAAGGTAAAGAAGATCTTGTCTGCAGGTTGAGGAAAAGCTTGTATGGGCTCAAACAAGCGCCTAGACAATGGTACAGGAAATTTGACTCTTTTATGGAAGCAAATGGGTACAGTAAGACTACTTCTGATCATTGTGTTTTCATCAAGAGATATGGTGTTGATGATTATGTTATTCTTCTGCTCTATGTTGATGATATGCTGATTGTTGGGCAAGATATTGCGAAAATTGAGAAGCTCAAAAGAGAGTTGAACAAGTCTTTTGCGATGAAGGATTTGGGTTCAGTGAAACAGATCCTAGGCATGGAAATCACGAGAGACAGAAAGAACAGAACACTTTGGCTATCACAGGAGAAGTACATTGAGAAGGTACTTGAGAGGTTTGCAATGAAAAATGCAAAACCGGTTTCAGTTCCACTTGAAGGTCATTTCAAGTTAAGTTCTAAACAATGTCCTACAAGTGAGAAAGATAAAGATGAAATGAAGAATGTACCTTATGCCTCTGCAGTTGGTAGTCTTATGTATGCCATGGTATGTACAAGACCGGACATAGCACACGCAGTTGGTGTTGTTAGTCGGTATCTCTCCAACCCGGGAGAAGAACATTGGTTGGTTGTTAAGTGGATTCTCAGATATCTTCGAGGCTCTTCGAAAACACGTTTATGTTTCGGAAGTGATACTCCTATTTTGGAAGGCTTTACAGATTCTGATATGGCGGGTGATGTTGATTCAAGAAAATCTGTATCAGGTTTTTTGGTTACCTTTGCAGGCGGTGCTGTTTCGTGGCAGTCAAGGTTACAAAAGTGTGTTGCTTTGTATACTACAGAAGCTGAGTATATTGCAGCTACTGAGGCATGTAAAGAGGTGTTATGGATGAAGAAGTTCCTACAAGAGTTGGGTCAAAAGCAAGAGAAGTTCACTTTGTTTTGCGACAGTCAAAGTGCCATTCATCTCTCAAAGAATTCAGCTTTTCATTCGAGATCCAAACACATCGACGTGAGATATCATTGGATATGTGATGTGCTTGAGGCAAAAGAGCTGAACTTGGAGAAGATTCATACAAGTGAGAATGGTGCCGATATGTTTACGAAATCCTTGCCTAAGGACAAGTTTGAAGATTGTCGGGAGAGAGCGGGTTTATTGGAGCCCGCGAAGTTGCGCTGACGGGGGAGATTTATTGGGTCAGCTCATTTGGCAGCTGGGCCTAATAAATTAATAAAGCCCATTAGGGCATATTTAATTAAGGAAAAAAAACACAGCAGTTTCAGATTGGTTTTTCTCTCTCTCTCTTCCAGCAGTTCTTCCTCCATTGAAGCAGCAATTTCTCCATTGAAGCAACAGGTTCTTCTTCTGATTTCCTTTATCTCTTCTCCATTTGGTTAGCCATATTTAATGATGATGATAATGTATGTGAATGACAAGTTAGGATGAGGTCAATTGATAACTTTTATTAGATTACCTCTAGGCTTGTATTGAACTACATTGTATACCCATTTGATATAGTGGATGATTTAAGTGGCCGAAGTGTCCCGTGGTTTTTACCTAATTTGGGTTTTCCACGTAAAATCTTGGTGTCCTGCTCTCTGTTTTTTTGATTGTTTGATGCTCAATTGTTTTGACTGCCTATTTGATTACACAAAAGGGAAAAGAATTGTTAGGCCTTGTTGTAGCTTGTTTATTTCTGAATTGCTGAACATGTGCTATTATTCGATTTCTCCAACACTTTTTAACTAACTAATCTATATATAATGATGCTTAATTCTTAGAGTGTCCATATTCCTAGGTCGAGAGCTGTGGTAAATTTGGATATATATATATGTGAGAGTAAATGGATACTTGTGTCGGATTGTGGGTTGACCCTCCCATAAACTTAAAACGGTGAAAAATAAAATTAAAAATGTTATATGTATGGTTCGAACTTTTAACCTAAAAATATATGAGAGTAGATGGATATTTAGGTCAGATTTTGGATCGACCTGCCCATAAACATTTTTACCGTAATATTTTTTTAACAATTTTTTATTTTATTACTCGTGTAAATGCATGGGATCAATGCTAATTAATCTAAATATACAAACAATATTTCTAAAAATTCATTACTAATTATTCTATGTATAAAAACTTTGCTTCCAAGCAATCGTGACAAGATATTCCTAAATAAACAAACTTTATTTCCAAAAATTCGTGACTAGTTAATATAAATATACAAACTTAGTTTTTCTAAACAAGTCGTGACTACTACACTTTACACATAGACAAAGAAATGGCAATGCCTGTCGTCGACCCTGATCGTGCTATGGCTGAGTTGAGAGAGCAACTTTTGAGTATGAAAGGTAACATCTTTGATACGATAATCGCTTCTATTTCATTGGCGGCAGAGATGCGACCACAAGAATTCGCATTAAGAAGGGATCAGATATTGACGCATCTTCTATTCCCATCAAAACAGAACAAATCTGCCGCCTTCTTTTCTTTTAAGACGGAGGAGATGAAGGATCCCGATCTCAAGACGTCCACGCCTGAACCTGACGATGATGATGATAATCCGCAGCAACACAAGTACGTGGAGCCACAAAATAAGAAGAAATCGGATCACCTCGTTATTCGAATAAAGAAGAACAATCTCACAATCATCAATGGAAAAACAACTACCATTCAAAGACATGATGAAAACATTGCTACTCATGATAACAACGTTGGGATAATATTTGGCGCTCCTACAAATGATCAAAATTGTAACCTGGGTTCTAAAGATGGCGAAAAATCATGTTCCAGTTTGAGTCAGAATTTAGAAAAAACAAAGCCAAGAAAATTTGTTTATGCGGAGAAGAAGATATTAGAGTGCTCGATGAAAAGTACGGTTGAGTATATGAAGTTCGAGTCTAGCAAGAGGAAGATGGAGGAAGAATACAAAGGCATAAGAGATTCCAGAAAGAAAATAAAAATGATCGACATGAAGGATCTTCCCAAACTCATCCAACCGTACTCAAGTAAATGCAAGCAAACCCATTATAGAAAATTTGTGAAGTGATACCGATTATAAAATGTAATTAATGCATATTTTCTTAGTAACTAATAATAATAACAGTTCAATTTGTGTTATTGTTATTTTTAGAGTTTTCCCATTATTCACAAAAGAGTAGAGGGTGCGAAAAAGATAAACAATGTCTTTATATCTACTTATAACCTGTATTGAATTTTTTGAATAATTTGAAACACTAGTATTTTTCTTAATTAATAATTAAAAAAACTCCATTAAATAAATAAATACTAAATTTTCAGCACAATCGGCACGATCGGCACAACCAGCATGGCCGCGCGATTTGGTTGATTTGGTAGTCAGTTTCGGGAAACGTAAAGATTGTCATCACGTCTGACACGTTCGACACGATTGGCACGATCGACACGTTCGGTACGATCAAAACGTTCGGTACGATCAAAACGTTCGGCACGATCGGCACGTCTGGCACGTTCGACACATCGGGATAAAATCGTCTAGGGTTATAAGTTGCGAAATCAAGAAACATCGACTAGGGTTTGAACAAGGTCGTCGTTCAAAATTGTTGCTCTGACTTTAATCCCCTGTTCTGAAATCTTATTGGAATATGAATAAAAGAAAAAACAATAAAGAGAAAGAAGTGATGGACTTTGTTCTTGAATAAATCAAAGAAACTGCAAAGAAGGAAAAATGTCGGGTCGGGTCAACTATTTTTTAAAGTGACGGCAAAGTTACCGTTTCTACAAAATAAAAAATGGTTGATAAAATTATATTTTAAAAATTCAAAATTTCAAAAATTTCAAAATTTCAAAAATTTTAAATTTCAAAATTTCAAAAATAAAATATATTTAAATTTAAAAGATAAAATACGACTAACTAAAGTCTTAATTTTTAAAGTTATCAATAATTATTATGATAAAAAACGTAATAATTAAATTTTCTAAATAACTAAAATTTTGTAAAATAAATGCATTTTTTAAAAGGCATGAAGGACATAGCGCGTAAGTCATTTTCGAGTTTCATCGAATTATGTTTATAAAAATAAAATTATTTTCTTGAATTTAAAAAAAAAATTAATAGGTTATCAATTTAAAATGTATTTTTTAATTTTTTTTAAAAAATTAAATTTTTTCTATTAAAAAATTTTCGTTACCCTTTATTTTAAATATTCAAACTTTATTATAAAAAATCGTAACTAATCAATATATATAATAATGCTTAATTTTTAAAGTGTCCGGATTATAAGGTCGAGAGTTGTGGTAAATTTGGATATATATATGTGAGAGTTAATGGATATTTGAATCGGATTGTAGGTTGACCCGTTCATAAACGTAAAATGGTGAAAAATAAAATTAAAAATGCTATATATATGGTTTGAACTTGCAACCTAACAATATATAAGAGTAAATAAACCCTAAACCTAACAAAACAAGTATCAACCATTTAACTAACTAGGCTAATAATACTTTATTTTTTAAATTCAACACAAAATTTGATGAACGCATGACATTTTAACAATATAAGTTAAATTTTTTAACTAACTAATCTATATATATATATAATGATACTTAATTTTTAAACTGTCCGGATTGCCGTGTCGAGAGTTGTAGTTAATTTGGTTATATATGTGAGAGTAAATAGATACTTTGATCGGATTGTGGGTTGACCCGCCCATAAACTTAAAACGGTTAAAAATAAAATTAAAAATGCTATAGGTATGGTTCGAACTTTCAACATAACAAAACAAGTACAACCCTTTAACCAACTAGGTTAATAACACTTTATATTTTCAATTCAACACAAAATTTGATGAACGTGGGACAATTTAACAATATAAGTTCAACTTTTTAACTAACTAATCTATATATAATGATGCTTAATTTTTAAAGTGTCCAGATTTCTAGGTCGAGAGCTGTGGTAAATTTGGATATATATATATA
Source organism: Impatiens glandulifera (assembly GCF_907164915.1). NCBI lineage: Eukaryota > Viridiplantae > Streptophyta > Magnoliopsida > Ericales > Balsaminaceae > Impatiens > Impatiens glandulifera. Next base: position 128,077,803 of record NC_061862.1, on the reverse strand, counting down.
TGAGAGAGTAAATGGATACTTGTGTCGGATTGTGGGTTGACCCTCCCATAAACTTAAAACGGTGAAAAATAAAATTAAAAATGTTATATGTATGGTTCGAACTTTTAACCTAAAAATATATGAGAGTAAATGGATATTTAGGTCAGATTTTGGATCGACCCGCCCATAAACATTTTTACCGTAATATTTTTTTAACAATTTTTTATTTTATTACTCGTGTAAATGCATGGGATCAATGCTAATTAATCTAAATATACAAACAATATTTCTAAAAATTCATTACTAATTATTCTATATATAAAAACTTTGCTTCCAAGCAATCGTGACAAGATATTCCTAAATAAACAAACTTTATTTCCAAAAATTCGTGACTAGTTAATATAAATATACAAACTTAGTTTTTCTAAACAAGTCGTGACTACTACACTTTACACATAGACAAAGAAATGGCAATGCCTGTCGTCGACCCTGATCGTGCTATGGCTGAGTTGAGAGAGCAACTTTTGAGTATGAAAGGTAACATCTTTGATACGATAATCGCTTCTATTTCATTGGCGGCAGAGATGCGACCACAAGAATTCGCATTAAGAAGGGATCAGATATTGACGCATCTTCTATTCCCATCAAAACAGAACAAATCTGCCGCCTTCTTTTCTTTTAAGACGGAGGAGATGAAGGATCCCGATCTCAAGACGTCCACGCCTGAACCTGACGATGATGATGATAATCCGCAGCAACACAAGTACGTGGAGCCACAAAATAAGAAGAAATCGGATCACCTCGTTATTCGAATAAAGAAGAACAATCTCACAATCATCAATGGAAAAACAACTACCATTCAAAGACATGATGAAAACATTGCTACTCATGATAACAACGTTGGGATAATATTTGGCGCTCCTACAAATGATCAAAATTGTAACCTGGGTTCTAAAGATGGCGAAAAATCATGTTCCAGTTTGAGTCAGAATTTAGAAAAAACAAAGCCAAGAAAATTTGTTTATGCGGAGAAGAAGATATTAGAGTGCTCGATGAAAAGTACGGTTGAGTATATGAAGTTCGAGTCTAGCAAGAGGAAGATGGAGGAAGAATACAAAGGCATAAGAGATTCCAGAAAGAAAATAAAAATGATCGACATGAAGGATCTTCCCAAACTCATCCAACCGTACTCAAGTAAATGCAAGCAAACCCATTATAGAAAATTTGTGAAGTGATACCGATTATAAAATGTAATTAATGCATATTTTCTTAGTAACTAATAATAATAACAGTTCAATTTGTGTTATTGTTATTTTTAGAGTTTTCCCATTATTCACAAAAGAGTAGAGGGTGCGAAAAAGATAAACAATGTCTTTATATCTACTTATAACCTGTATTGAATTTTTTGAATAATTTGAAACACTAGTATTTTTCTTAATTAATAATTAAAAAAACTCCATTAAATAAATAAATACTAAATTTTCAGCACAATCGGCACGATCGGCACAACCAGCATGGCCGCGCGATTTGGTTGATTTGGTAGTCAGTTTCGGGAAACGTAAAGATTGTCATCACGTCTGACACGTTCGACACGATTGGCACGATCGACACGTTCGGTACGATCAAAACGTTCGGCACGATCGGCACGATCGGCACGACCGACACGACCGACACGTCTGGCACGTTCGACACATCGGGATAAAATCGTCTAGGGTTATAAGTTGCGAAATCAAGAAACATCGACTAGGGTTTGAACAAGGTCGTCGTTCAAAATTGTTGCTCTGACTTTAATCCCCTGTTCTGAAATCTTATTGGAATATGAATAAAAGAAAAAACAATAAAGAGAAAGAAGTGATGGACTTTGTTCTTGAATAAATCAAAGAAACTGCAAAGAAGGAAAAATGTCGGGTCGGGTCAACTATTTTTTAAAGTGACGGCAAAGTTACCGTTTCTACAAAATAAAAAATGGTTGATAAAATTATATTTTAAAAATTCAAAATTTCAAAAATTCAAAAATTTTAAATTTCAAAATTTCAAAAATAAAATATATTTAAATTTAAAAGATAAAATACGACTAACTAAAGTCTTAATTTTTAAAGTTATCAATAATTATTATGATAAAAAACGTAATAATTAAATTTTCTAAATAACTAAAATTTTGTAAAATAAATGCATTTTTTAAAAGGCATGAAGGACATAGCGCGTAAGTCATTTTCGAGTTTCATCGAATTATGTTTATAAAAATAAAATTATTTTCTTGAATTTAAAAAAAAATTAATAGGTTATCAATTTAAAATGTATTTTTAAATTTTTTCTATTAAAAAATTTTCGTTACCCTTTATTTTAAATATTCAAACTTTATTATAAAAAATCGTAACTAATCAATATATATAATAATGCTTAATTTTTAAAGTGTCCGGATTATAAGGTCGAGAGTTGTGGTAAATTTGGATATATATGTGAGATTTAATGGATATTTGAATCGGATTGTAGGTTGACCCGTTCATAAACGTAAAATGGTGAAAAATAAAATTAAAAATGCTATATATATGGTTTGAACTTGCAACCTAACAATATATAAGAGTAAATAAACCCAAAACCTAACAAAATAAGTATCAACCATTTAACTAACTAGGCTAATAATACTTTATTTTTTAAATTCAACACAAAATTTGATGAACGCATGACATTTTAACAATATAAGTTAAATTTTTTAACTAACTAATCTATATATATATAATGATACTTAATTTTTAAACTGTCCGGATTGCCGTGTTGAGAGTTGTAGTTAATTTGGTTATATATGTGAGAGTAAATAGATACTTTGATCGGATTGTGGGTTGACCCGCCTATAAACTTAAAACGGTTAAAAATAAAATTAAAAATGCTATAGGTATGGTTCGAACTTTCAACATAACAAAACAAGTACAACCCTTTAACCAACTAGGTTAATAACACTTTATATTTTCAATTCAACACAAAATTTGATGAACGTGGGACAATTTAACAATATAAGTTCAACTTTTTAACTAACTAATCTATATATAATGATGCTTAATTTTTAAAGTGTCCAGATTTCTAGGTCGAGAGCTGTGGTAAATTTGGATATATATATATATATGAGAGAGTAAATGGATACTTGTGTCGGATTGTGGGTTGACCCTCCATAAACTTAAAACGGTGAAAAATAAAATTAAAAATGTTATATGTATGGTTCGAACTTTTAACCTAAAAATATATGAGAGTAAATGGATATTTAGGTCAGATTTTGGATCGACCCGCCCATAAACATTTTTACCGTAATATTTTTTTAACAATTTTTTATTTTATTACTCGTGTAAATGCATGGGATCAATGCTAATTAATCTAAATATACAAACAATATTTCTAAAAATTCATTACTAATTATTCTATATATAAAAACTTTGCTTCCAAGCAATCGTGACAAGATATTCCTAAATAAACAAACTTTATTTCCAAAAATTCGTGACTAGTTAATATAAATATACAAACTTAGTTTTTCTAAACAAGTCGTGACTACTACACTTTACACATAGACAAAGAAATGGCAATGCCTGTCGTCGACCCTGATCGTGCTATGGCTGAGTTGAGAGAGCAACTTTTGAGTATGAAAGGTAACATCTTTGATACGATAATCGCTTCTATTTCATTGGCGGCAGAGATGCGACCACAAGAATTCGCATTAAGAAGGGATCAGATATTGACGCATCTTCTATTCCCATCAAAACAGAACAAATCTGCCGCCTTCTTTTCTTTTAAGACGGAGGAGATGAAGGATCCCGATCTCAAGACGTCCACGCCTGAACCTGACGATGATGATGATAATCCGCAGCAACACAAGTACGTGGAGCCACAAAATAAGAAGAAATCGGATCACCTCGTTATTCGAATAAAGAAGAACAATCTCACAATCATCAATGGAAAAACAACTACCATTCAAAGACATGATGAAAACATTGCTACTCATGATAACAACGTTGGGATAATATTTGGCGCTCCTACAAATGATCAAAATTGTAACCTGGGTTCTAAAGATGGCGAAAAATCATGTTCCAATTTGAGTCAAAATTTAGAAAAAACAAAGCCAAGAAAATTTGTTTATGCGGAGAAGAAGATATTAGAGTGCTCGATGAAAAGTACGGTTGAGTATATGAAGTTCGAGTCTAGCAAGAGGAAGATGGAGGAAGAATACAAAGGCATAAGAGATTCCAGAAAGAAAATAAAAATGATCGACATGAAGGATCTTCCCAAACTCATCCAACCGTACTCAAGTAAATGCAAGCAAACCCATTATAGAAAATTTGTGAAGTGATACCGATTATAAAATGTAATTAATGCATATTTTCTTAGTAACTAATAATAATAACAGTTCAATTTGTGTTATTGTTATTTTTAGAGTTTTCCCATTATTCACAAAAAAAAGAGTAGAGGGTGCGAAAAAGATAAACAATGTCTTTATATCTACTTATAACCTGTATTGAATTTTTTGAATAATTTGAAACACTAGTATTTTTCTTAATTAATAATTAAAAAAACTCCATTAAATAAATAAATACTAAATTTTCAGGACAATCGGCACGATCGGCACAACCAGCATGGCCGCACGATTTGGTTGATTTGGTAGTCAGTTTCGGGAAACGTAAAGAGTGTCATCACGTCTGACACGTTCGACACGATTGGCACGATCGACATGTTCGGTACGATCAAAACGTTCGGTACGATCAAAACGTTCGGCACGATCGGCACGACCGACACGTCTGGCACGTTCGACACATCGGGATAAAATCGTCTAGGGTTATAAGTTGCGAAATCAAGAAACATCGACTAGGGTTTGAACAAGGTCGTCGTTCAAAATTGTTGCTCTGACTTTAATCCCCTGTTCTGAAATCTTATTGGAATATGAATAAAAGAAAAAACAATAAAGAGAAAGAAGTGATGGACTTTGTTCTTGAATAAATCAAAGAAACTGCAAAGAAGGAAAAATGTCGGGTCGGGTCAACTATTTTTTAAAGTGACGGCAAAGTTACCGTTTCTACAAAATAAAAAATGGTTGATAAAATTATATTTTAAAAATTCAAAATTTCAAAAATTTTAAAAATTTCAAAAATTCAAAAATTTTAAATTTCAAAATTTCAAAAATAAAATATATTTAAATTTAAAAGATAAAATACGACTAACTAAAGTCTTAATTTTTAAAGTTATCATTAATTATTATGATAAAAAACGTAATAATTAAATTTTCTAAATAACTAAAATTTTGTAAAATAAATGCCTTTTTTAAAAGGCATTAAGGACATAGCGCGTAAGTCATTTTCGAGTTTCATCGAATTATGTTTATAAAAATAAAATTATTTTCTTGAATTTAAAAAAAAAATTAATAGGTTATCAATTTAAAATGTATTTTTAAATTTTTTTTTAAAAATTAAATTTTTTCTATTAAAAAATTTTCGTTACCCTTTATTTTAAATATTCAAACTTTATTATAAAAAATCGTAACTAATCAATATATATAATAATGCTTAATTTTTAAAGTGTCCGGATTATAAGGTCGAGAGTTGTGGTAAATTTGGATATATATATATGTGAGAGTTAATGGATATTTGAATCGGATTGTAGGTTGACCCGTTCATAAACGTAAAATGGTTAAAAATAAAATTAAAATGCTATATATATGGTTCGAACTTGCAACCTAACAATATATAAGAGTAAATAAACCCTAAACCTAACAAAACAAGTATCAACCATTTAACTAACTAGGCTAATAATACTTTATTTTTTAAATTCAACACAAAATTTGATGAACGCATGACATTTTAACAATATAAGTTAAATTTTTTAACTAACTAATCTATATATATATAATGATACTTAATTTTTAAACTGTCCGGATTGCCGTGTCGAGAGTTGTAGTTAATTTGGTTATATATGTGAGAGTAAATAGATACTTTGATCGGATTGTGGGTTGACCCGCCCATAAACTTAAAACGGTTAAAAATAAAATTAAAAATGCTATAGGTATGGTTCGAACTTTCAACATAACAAAACAAGTACAACCCTTTAACCAACTAGGTTAATAACACTTTATATTTTCAATTCAACACAAAATTTGATGAACGTGGGACAATTTAACAATATAAGTTCAACTTTTTAACTAACTAATCTATATATAATGATGCTTAATTTTTAAAGTGTCCAGATTTCTAGGTCGAGAGCTGTGGTAAATTTGGATATATATATATATATATGTGAGAGTAAATGGATACTTGTGTCGGATTGTGGGTTGACCCTCCCATTAACTTAAAACGGTGAAAAATAAAATTAAAAATGTTATATGTATGGTTCGAACTTTTAACCTAAAAATATATGAGAGTAAATGGATATTTAGGTCAGATTTTGGATCGACCCGCCCATAAACATTTTTACCGTAATATTTTTTTAACAATTTTTTATTTTATTACTCGTGTAAATGCATGGGATCAATGCTAATTAATCTAAATATACAAACAATATTTCTAAAAATTCATTACTAATTATTCTATATATAAAAACTTTGCTTCCAAGCAATCGTGACAAGATATTCCTAAATAAACAAACTTTATTTCCAAAAATTCGTGACTAGTTAATATAAATATACAAACTTAGTTTTTCTAAACAAGTCGTGACTACTACACTTTACACATAGACAAAGAAATGGCAATGCCTGTCGTCGACCCTGATCGTGCTATGGCTGAGTTGAGAGAGCAACTTTTGAGTATGAAATGTGACATCTTTGATACGATAATCGCTTCTATTTCATTGGCGGCAGAGATGCGACCACAAGAATTTTCATTAAGAAGGGATCAGATATTGACGCATCTTCTATTCCCATCAAAACAGAACAAATGTGCCGCCTTCTTTTCTTTTAAGACGGAGGAGATGAAGGATCCCGATCTCAAGACGTCCACGCCTGAACCTGACGATGATGATGATAATCCGCAGCAACACAAGTACGTGGAGCCACAAAATAAGAAGAAATCGGATCACCTCGTTATTCGAATAAAGAAGAACAATCTCACAATCATCAATGGAAAAACAACTACCATTCAAAGACATGATGAAAACATTGCTACTCATGATAACAACGTTGGGATAATATTTGGCGCTCCTACAAATGATCAAAATTGTAACCTGGGTTCTAAAGATGGCGAAAAATCATGTTCCAGTTTGAGTCAGAATTTAGAAAAAACAAAGCCAAGAAAATTTGTTTATGCGGAGAAGAAGATATTAGAGTGCTCGATGAAAAGTACGGTTGAGTATATGAAGTTCGAGTCTAGCAAGAGGAAGATGGAGGAAGAATACAAAGGCATAAGAGATTCCAGAAAGAAAATAAAAATGATCGACATGAAGGATCTTCCCAAACTCATCCAACCGTACTCAAGTAAATGCAAGCAAACCCATTATAGAAAATTTGTGAAGTGATACCGATTATAAAATGTAATTAATGCATATTTTCTTAGTAACTAATAATAATAACAGTTCAATTTGTGTTATTGTTATTTTTAGAGTTTTCCCATTATTCACAAAAGAGTAGAGGGTGCGAAAAAGATAAACAATGTCTTTATATCTACTTATAACCTGTATTGAATTTTTTGAATAATTTGAAACACTAGTATTTTTCTTAATTAATAATTAAAAAAACTCCATTAAATAAATAAATACTAAATTTTCAGCACAATCGGCACGATCGGCACAACCAGCATGGCCGCGCGATTTGGTTGATTTGGTAGTCAGTTTCGGGAAACGTAAAGATTGTCATCACGTCTGACACGTTCGACACGATTGGCACGATCGACACGTTCGGTACGATCAAAACGTTCGGTACGATCAAAACGTTCGGCACGATCGGCACGACCGACACGTCTGGCACGTTCGACACATCGGGATAAAATCGTCTAGGGTTATAAGTTGCGAAATCAAGAAACATCGAAACGAAGGATCTTCCCAAACTCATCCAACCGCACTCAAGTAAATGCAAGCAAACCCATTATAGAAAATTTGTGAAGTGATACCGATTATAAAAATGTAATTAATGCATAATTTCTTAGTAACTAATAATAATAGTAGTTCAATTTGTGTTATTATTATTTTTAGAGTTTCCCTTTATTCACAAAAGAGTAGAGGGTGTGAAACGGGTAAACAGTGCTTTTATATCTACTTATAACCTGTATTGAATTCTTTAAATAATTTGAAACACTAGTATTTTTCGTAATTAATAATTTTAAAAAAATCCATTAAATAAATAAATAAATACTAAATGTGCAGCACAATCGGCACGATCGGCACAATCAGAATGGCCGCGCGATTCGGTTGACTTGGTAGTCGGTTTCGGAAAACGTAAAGATTGTCATCACGTCTGACACATTCGGCACGATCGGCACGATCGACACATTCAATACGATCGACACGTTTTGCACGATCGGCACGACCGACACGTCCGGCACATTCGTCACATCGGGGAAAAATCGTCTAGGGTTATAAGTTTTGAAATCAAGTAACATCGACTAGGATTTGAACAAGGTTGTCGTTCAGGATTGTTGATCTGACTTTAATCCCCCGTTCTGAAATCTCATTAGAATATGAATAAAAAAAAACAACAACAAAGCGAAAGAAGTGCTGGACTTTGTTCTTAAATGAATCAAAGCTGCAAAGAAGGAAAAATGTCGGGTCGGGTCAACTATTTTTTAAAGTGACCGCAAATTTACCGTTTCTATAAAATAAAAAAATGTTTGATAAAACTTAATTTCAAAAATTCAAAATTTCAAAATTTCAAAATTTCAAAATTTCAAAAATAAAAAATATTTAAATTTAAAAGATAAAATACTTTTAACTAAAGTCTTAACTTTTAAAGTTATTGATAATTATTTTGATAAAAAAACGTAATAATTAAATTTTCTAAATAACCAAAATTTTATAAAATAAATGCCTTTTTTAAAAGGCATGAAGCACGTAGTGCTTGAGTCATTTACGAGTGTTACCGAATTACGTTTATACACATAAAATTATTTTCTTTATTTTTTTTAAAAAAAAATAATAGGTTATCCATTTAAAAAGTATTTTTAATTTTTTTTTTAATTAAATTTTTTCTTTTACAAAATTTTCGTTACTAGGTATTTTATATATACAAACTTTATTGTAAAAAATCGTAACTAATTAATCTAAATACACAAACATTATTTTTAAAAATTCATTACTAATTATTCTAAATATACAAACTTTGTTTACAAGCTATCGTGACAAGATATTCCTAAATATACAAACTTTATTTTCAAAAATCCGTTACTAGTTAGTATAAATATACAAACTTAGTTTCTAAACAAGTCGTGACTACTACACTTTACACATAGACAAAGAAATGGTAATACCGTCGACCCTGGTCGTGCCATGGCTGAGTTGAGAGGGCAACTTTTGAGTATGAAAAGTGATGTCTTTGATAAGATAATCGTTTCTATTTCATTGGCGGCGAAGATGCGACCACAAAAATTCTCACTAAGAAGGGATCAGATATTGACGCATATTCTATTCTCATCAAAACAGAACAAATTTGCCGCCTTTTTTTCTTTTAGGATGGAAGAGATGAAGGATCCCGGTCTCAAGACGTCCACGGCTGAACCTGATGATGATCATCAGCAACACAAGTACGTGGAGCCACAAAATAAGAAGAAATCGGATCACCTCATTATCCGAATAAAGAATAACAATCTCACGATCATCAATGACAAAACAACTACCATTCATAGACATGATGCAAACAATGTTACTTGATAACAACGTTTGGGATAATAGGCACTCCTATAAATGATATAAATCGTAACCTGAATTCTAAAGATACAAAAAAATCAGAATTTAGACAAAACAAAGTCAAGATAATTTGTTAAGAAAAAGATATTAGAAATGCAAAACAGGTAAACAATGTTTTATTTTTATAGACACCCTAATATCTTTTCGTACTTAAAAATTTTAAAAACTATATTAAATAAATAAATATTAAACATTCTTCAAACTTTCTAAAATCATTCAACCAACCATATTTCCTTGTATTTCCATTAAAGATCTTCCTAGTTGGTTCTTTTTAAGTACAATTGTCAGGATCTGAACTAATCAATTTCTGCTTCTTATGATTTTAATCATCCTATGTACAATAAAGAATGAAACTTTTTTTTTCTTCTTTCAAAATACAGCAAATCCATCAATTTCACATCGAGTTACTGCAGTCATGTTGCTCCAATATTCCAGGGTCATGTTGCTCCAATATACCAGAGTTATGTTGCTCCAATATTCCAGAGTTATGGTGTTCCAATATTCCAGAGTTCTCAGGAGTAGGTCTACTGTATATATCATCAAACGGGAGACTGAATTCTCCTCCCTCAAGTTCGTCCATGAAAAATGTCTTCGACAACCCATGGAAGCTTCTTCTCCAATTCAAGTCTTCATCTTCTTTGTCGTCCTCATCTTCATCTTCATGGTTGCGGTTGAAGAACCGAGGTTCTAGAAAGCTTCTTTGATAATTACTCGCCTCTTCTTCTCCATTGAAAACAGGCGGGTCGAGAAAACTTGTGGCCGGGTTTTCATTACCATGTCGGTTGGATCTTGCCCACCAGTGGCTCTTGGAACCAGGGGGAAACGATGCGTCATCGTGATGCCTAAGAATGCTCTCTTGGAAGAGAGGAGCAGATGTGGAAGCTTCTAGATGACTCCTAGACCTATTATTATTATCATCATTGTGGAAGAGATCGCCCCAACTTTCTTCATTTATTATCTCTTTGTTCACCATCGGCATCCAGAAGTTTCTAGAATCTTCCACCTGGGTAACATTAGACTGTTCCAAAAGATCAATGTTTCTGGAATTATCAGACACTTGGTTTTGAAGCTGATAGAAGGCGTAGTAATAACAGTCAAGAATATACGGGCAATTTCTTTGACTGTTGTCAAACATCCACATTGAACCAAAATGGTTTGGGGCTCTTGCATTGATCTGTTGCGGAAAATCCATTGACATGTAATTATTATCGATATCTTCGGAGCTTCTGAAATGCTGGGCTCTTTGAGGTGTCGTTCTGATGATTCCTGGTTCTTGCAAGTTTTGCTCTCGGAATTTGGTTAGATTGAGAAGAAATTGCTTCCCATGAACATCTGGTTCCCATGATGGATAGCTACTATGAAAGCTGCATGCAAATGGACTTGATCAAAGACCAACAAAAACAATCATTTTCAAAACCTACTTAGACAAGTTTATGGCTGTCAGATGAGCCCAAATTCAGAATTTAAGGTGTTTCCAAACGGGCCTATATTTCATCAAATTAAAGGACAAAAAGAGAATTATAAACTTTCCCAAAATGGTGCAAAAATATAAGTTAACTCCTAAAAGGACAAATATTACCCAAGAACTAACTACTAAATCATACCCTTTTCTTTTGGTATGAAAACCAAAACCAATTTCTGTACTGTAAATGAAGAAAAAATGTTAACAAAATACCAATTTTATGTCACCATAAACCCAGTCGAGAGGTCAAAATGGAATAATAACATACCTCAAAAACGACTTCTCCATTTTTCCCTGCGAGCTCCTCTGGATTTGTGATGTATTATACGGCGAGCCATAATTGCTATTTCCATGATTTCGAAAATCAAAAGCACTAAAGCTGCCAGAGAATTCAGTCCACAATAAGGAGGATTAATCGTTAATAAATAAATAAAAGTTACAGAAAACAGCATACAAAAAGCTCATCATTACTTGAATACTAACCTGCAAACGTGACCAACACCTTCAACATGCACAGTGAAATCAGTGATAAACTGTAGAATGTCATCAGCCCGCTACAATATTTTAAGCCCATCTCAGTGACGCGTACAAAATCGCTATAGGCTTGTCAAATAATAAACATGATATAACAATAGAAAACACATAAAATTCCTTGAACTTTCTCGCATTTTTCAGTGGCACATACAAAATAAAGAAAGGATACCCCAACAGTTTGAGTATCTCAAAAGAGAATGAAAAAAAAGAGTTACTATAATCTATCTGACTATACAAAAAGCCAGTAAACATTAGTGTCTCCCAATTTGCGCTGGGAATAAGTTAACCTAATGTTACTTTCTCGCAATTTTGAAATAAACCCTGATTTACGGTAATTCCTCAAAACCCCCAAATGTGTGGTGGCCATATCAACCCTATTTTTTCTTATATAGCCTAGTTACATTTAGGCCACAGGTAGCCAATTTATTACTAAAATACTAAAATTACCCTAACCATATATCACATTGTCAGTATTATAAGAAAAAGCCACATTCGTGACAACTATGTTAATACAAACTTCCACATTTTAAATAAAAAGGCAGTCCAGCATGGGGGTATTTGACGGGCAGATTTCTGTTGTTAAGAAGTTGAGGGGCATATTTATGCATTTTCTCATATAATAATTACTCAGAATAAAAAATCACCTGCGGGACAACAAACATAAGCAGGTATGGAGTGAGGAAAATTGAAGCCATCTCCTCCAGTAACATCATTCCAGTGTACTGCAGCATAGAAAACCCGGAATTTATTGTTTATGTGCTTTCATGTACTTGTGATCGAACTATATATAGCTTAGGGTAGTTTGTTTAATACAAGAGGTTCTTTGTTATTATTAAAAAAAGAATAGAGATAAACTTATTTTCCTTCCTCAACTTATAAAATAGCTCAAATTTCATCTCTTTGTCATATTTGTTTTTGGTTGACTTTGGTAAGTTTATGTTATGCAATAGAAAGTGAATAATATTTTAACCAATGATGAAAAATAAGGAGCGGCAAAAAAACACAAATAAACTAACTACTACCTGAAATAACGTTTCAAACTCCATCCGAGCAAATTCTGTATTTTCTTTTCCACGCCACCTCTTTGGCATGTAATGACTATGCTGAACGACCAGAGACATGGCTGTTTGGGCATCAAGAACAAGAAGTTCATCGGTCACAGCTGCTCTGCTTATCGCTGTTATAGTCCCGAAAACAGCAGCATACCAGAGCAAGTTTCGGCCAAATATCTGCCCACGAAAAAAAACATAAACCTCTTTAAGGGAGAAAATATCATACATATTTTGCTCGTAAATGCATTTCATTTAGAAAGTGGCATCATACATGGCCTTCCAACAGCGACTCTTCCACAAATGCAATTATAATAAGAATTGCGGCAAATCCACCAGAAACAAACGAGATGAATTTTGCAATGATGGATACTATAGGAGAAGGGAACTGCCTTATATAATCAGAAGCATGAGGAACACTGTTGTTGACCCTGTGCTTGAATAAGTGATCAACCTACAAGCGAAAACACTCACAACGTTACACTATCAATGATTGGAAAATAAAAATAATATATAAATTTTATTTAGTACCTCATTGAACTCCCTAAATATCCACTTAGCAAGATTTGACCACCTTCGAGAAGAAGCTGTGCTTGGATGATTATAAAATTGTTCGGCATGCCTCAAGAAGAGGTATACCAGCATGAAGATGACCAGAAACGGAGATAAGAGAAGCATTACAAACCCAACTATTATGAGCCTTCTCTTCAATGTTTTTGGACTTGAGACAAAGTCTGTACGAACACAGAAGTTTCTGCATAGGTAATTATTTAAATCACATTTTAAGTTAGTTGACATAAAAAAATATTTAGAACAATCCAGCTCAATCGAAAAAAATTGGAAACTTTTTAATACAAATTTGTGGAGTATAAATTACATGATGAAGCCACAATACTTTTTATCAAACAAAACATAATATGTTTATGAAAATAACTTGGCAAAAGAAATCCTACTTTCCAAATCAACTAATATTTCAAAAAAAGGATGACACACCTGTCAAACATGCTCTGCAGTATACACCAATTTAAAGTCCATTCAAGTGTCTTTGTTAATATTAGACGATACTTGGCAGTTGAACCATACTTGGCAGTTGGACCAGCACCTGGGACCCATTGAGATATTGGGAATGCAAGAACACCTTTGTTAAGCATACCAATCAAGTAATTTTCTTTCCGCATCAATCGCATTACCACATCGTGAGCAGAAAGATCCTTCACCACGCATAACTGCTGCGAGCTTTGTAACTGAACAACCTTCTCAAGAATTGAGGCCCATGGCATGGTTTGTATCTCATTATCTGTTACAGAAAGGCTGCAAAAGAAAAGACAAATTTGTGTACGCAGTAAAATGCGAAAAACATGGCTATTAAATATTTAAACACATATTTTGGGATCATCATACCTTTTATAGTAGAATTGGCGGATCTTTAGTGTTTCGTTCAGCTGAGCAAAGAACCTTAGAAAGCAGAAGATCAAATAAATAGAAAATATTCCCAAATACCCAACAATAACAGCTTTCGAAAGCGTAAAAGGAGTTAGCGGATGCTGATGAAGTGCCTCTTTAGCCAAATCACAAGGCTTCATTCCAGATTCTACAGCAACCATTCCACATTTTGCATTGCGTAGACCATCCCAGTCAACAAACAATAAGAAAAATCCCGAGAAACATATTGTGAAGGCGAGGCTTAAAAGCTCAACTACCCACTTTATGATAATACACCACAATCCTTTCTCACAATAATAGGTGTATAACCTCTCAAAGAACAGATCCAAATCGGCAATTGGCTCCCCGTTTAAGCATTCCCCATCAAGAAGTCCTGAAGGGCTTTCACTTCCAGGACTTGGTGCTCCTCGATAGTCTGACAGTTCAATTTCGTATGGAATGTCATTAAGTAATCCAGTTTCTAGAGAAGAATCGCCATCATGTCTCTTTGCTTTGAAGATGTTAAGAGCATTATGTCCCTTTGCCCAATTGAACATTATTTGAATAAACTGGCCACCAATGAAGGCAACCAGTCCATACCCCGGTTAAAGAATAGCACTGAAGATAGTAATAAATATATATATATGGTTATTCTCATAATTCAATTTGATTCACTTTAACAGCAGTATAAAGTAACAATAATAGGATGACAACATCAAAGAATCACTATATATGTCCAAGTAGAACACAAAAGGCATCATGAAAGGATTGTTTAATAGTAACAAAGATTTCATAACCAATATCATGTGATAAAACAAAAGATCATACATTCAAATCACTTCACCACTTATTGGGAGGAGAAGTTTAAGTTGACAACTGTAGCTCCTTAAGCCCTTAACATTGAAAATGATCAACCCCATCATCAAACCGCAAAACCATGGGAGTCATTTTTTAACAGTAAAGACAGGTTGCTTCTGTATCTTCAGAAAGGAAAAGATCTCTGAGAGTTGTTTCCTTAATTCGAAAGAGGGTAATTACATTTTTTGGGCGACTACTAATAATACAAACAATCTCTATGTCTTGAACACGAGATCGTCCATCAACTGAACATGATTCTTGTCTTCCAAAAAATGCATTTATTCATATAGTAGTCTTTATCTTTTTTCATTTCTACTATAATACTCCAGCCGTCTCATTTTATAGATCGTTAAGATTTACATTAGTGGCAGTGCATTGAAAATGGTTTAACCAAGAACAGAACACATATTGGATCTAACATGCTTTCCTGACCTTGAAAAAAGAAGAAAAAAAAGACAAAGCTCTTTCAATGATTCCTTAAGCTTAACATTAGAAAGAATAAATACTTGTAGAAGGAAGAGAACCATCAAACATGATCACCTCTATTATCTCACCAAATGTTTACTTTGCCCAATACAAAAAGATGGTGTGTAGGTTT
The DNA here is from genome assembly GCF_907164915.1 of Impatiens glandulifera. NCBI lineage: Eukaryota > Viridiplantae > Streptophyta > Magnoliopsida > Ericales > Balsaminaceae > Impatiens > Impatiens glandulifera. Next base: position 128,062,043 of record NC_061862.1, on the reverse strand, counting down.
AGGTAATAACACTAACCAATTTAGCTACCCCTGATACGACTTTATCAACAATTCTGACATAAAACTTTCAACACTAAAGTTTGTTAAGTCATGAAGCCTCCCTCTGCAAAATAAGAAAGAAAAGAAAGTCAAGTTTACCAATTCAGCAATCAAACAAAATTTCTCTGGCACAAAAAGTAAAACATTAAACCTCGCAAAAGGGCATCAAAAAAACTCAAAAAAGAAGTTCAATATTCTGAGACTGCAAAGTATTGAAAAGCCGAGATTTTGAGCTAAAGGGGAAGAATGGACCGATATTATTTGCGAAAGAGAAAACTAAGAAGCATGCATTCATTCATTGATATGGTGGGTTATACGCAGAAGCCCCCAATTTGATAAACCGCATAGATAAATAAGGCAGAAAGTTTTACCGGCGTGTGGCTCCGAAAAGAATTGAAATTTGCAGAAATTGAGAATACCCAGTAAGAGATTCTGAGGCTAAATGGGTGGAGGAAGAAGGGAATCAAAACGACAAGATGAAAAAAGGGTTCGAAGAAAATATCAAAGCGATCGGACCACGCAAGATGATGATAATAGAGAAAGAAGACGAAGGGGAGAAAGAGAGAAACAACAAGAGCTGGATTGCGTGGAAGAAAAATAGGAATTTTCGTTTCACTTAAAAAAATACATAAAAAAGGATGGATTGATTACAGTAGCCGGAAGCCCTCACGAGCCGTGCCTTCTCACTTTCTTCTATCTGGGTTGTCTCTCTCTCTCTCTCATCGGTAATAGAGGAAACGTGTCACGTCAGAAAGACTACTGCTCTCTATTTCCTTCCTTATACAAGCTCTATTCATTTGTTTAGTTTTTTTTCTATTTTTTACATTTCTTGTATTAATAAAAAAAAAATTATTTTTAATTTTGGTTGAGGAATTCAATTTAATAATAGGTTATGGGGAGAACTTAAACTCGTGATATTAGATCTCTTGAACACAATTTTCATCTCAAATTTAATATGTTTTTGGGGAAAACTTAAACTTGTGATATTAAATCTCTTAAACACAATTTTCATCTCTTGAACTATTCGATTAGGTTAAAAGATAAAAATAAAAATAAAAATTTTAAAAGAGACATTTTTCAAAAGTAATTTGAGTTGGATATTTCATCTTCTAAGTTCGGTGTAAGAGGAGAACAAATTAATGTACAAAATTGCATTAAAATCTAAGGAGAGCTTTTAAGACCACACTATAGGAGGGTTGTAAAACTGAAAATTGTGAAGGTTATTATGTCCAATTTTATTTAAGTATTGATTTTCAATAAATCAGAACTCAAAATGTAGTCCAAACTTTAGTCTACAAGTTTTGTTCACAAACTTTTGATAAATTCAAAATTCAAATGGGATTTTGAATGATGCAAAAAGGGTAGCAAATTGAAAAAATTGAGAGTGTTCCCTTAATGATATGTTTAGAAATTGATTTTGCCTTTGAAACTTCTTGTGTTCTTTGAGATTTTTTCTTTGCTAATAGTTCGACATTAATCTTTTTGTTTTATCTTAGTTGATTCAGGGTGGATACCTAAAAACATGATTAGGGACAAAATGATAAAAAACTAAATGTAGGTTAGGAATTGTGTTCTTCAACTTTAAATTAATGCTAAGTTTTGAGGAGATAACTATAAAATAAAATATAAGTATTGTATCTTTATAAAATTGCCAAGGATTTAGAGTACGGATACGAGGGATAAAATGTCGAGACCATTTTCTAAGTGTAATGAAGGGTCGAACCTAAATGAATCTCTTTACATTTTGTCATTTGACACAATTGTTTTTTCTTTCTCGATTTCTCGTAAAGAAAACCAAGTGACGGTAACACCTCTTGAATTCAGCGGAAATAAATTTCCACGTGGGTCACTTTTAGAGTCTTTACTGGGTAAGTTTGGGTTTATAAATGGGATCACGACGAGAATGTCGCGTAACTAAGTTAGGGAAATAATGATATCTCTGATATATAGATTCTTTATAAAACTTAGACTAATAGACTATAGATACATTAATGAGTATATTCTGATTTTGAGTTGTGGTAAGTGGTAACCTAGCGATATGCTCAGTATGTTTTTCTCTAAGGTAATGGTATTTGAAGTTGGAGAGTTACATGATTTTTATAAAGTCAATTTTTTAAGAGTGAGTCCATTATTTGGTTTCTCATCTCATTCGACAAGACGATATTGGAGGAGTATTTAATCATAATCATCTTTAACGAGTTTTGAGAGAAAAATAAGTTAATAGTAACGATAACATTTTATGATGTTACACTTACACACATGTACATCGCCTATTGAAACAGCGCCTATTGAAACAACGTAAAAAATATGTCTTGTGATTTATTATTATTTTTCCTTTTGATTTGGTCAAATACTTATTTTAAATCAAATATTTTTATTATCCCTAATAATATCACCTCAAAATGTTCTTACCTTCAAAACATATAAAGAAGGAAATAAGGTAACAAAAATATTATAAGAGAAATATGAACAAAAAGACAAGTTTTGATTTTTGAGTAACAGAGTTGTTACTCGATTTATTCCAAGAGAATAAAAAAAATGTAAAAATGCACATCAAATATTCTTAGCATTAAGTTTCTTTTCCAATTTAATGTAGTATTTGTATTTACCCATTTAGTAAATTCATTGAGAAAGTTTTAAAAAATAAAATTTTGTTCATTTAGAGTCACCATTCGATTTTTTGTGTTTGAACACGAGAAGAAAAATGCATAAAAGCGCTAGTGAAAATACTATTGGTTGGTTTGATGTTTGGTTACACCTACAAAATTGTCGAAAATACTTTAAACATATTCATAAACTGTCTCCACTAAAAAAAATTGGACAATTTAAAATGCAATATTTATATTTTCGATTTCATTACATATTACATTACAATAAATGAAGAGGTAAATAAAATTGGAGACATACGAGGTCGGGTGACCCACAATTTACAATATAGGCTTAAAGGACAAGGCACAATCATGTTTAGAATTAGAGTCTTTCCCACTCTTTAAACTTCGAATTGTCATCCTCATTTCTGGTAATTGAGATCCGAGTAATCTTCATTTAATTAGGTTTGTACTCCAAAAAAGAATAAAAAATCCAAAATATTTAAAAAACTAACTTTTTCATCCTGCTTAAATCAAGTTCTCATTCTAATATGCACTCAAAGAAGCTCAATCACTTTGATTTGGTCAAATACTTGTTCACAGTCATCTTCAATATCCTTGATAAAGTCACATCAAAATGTTTCAAAACATAGAAAGGAATAAATAAATGGTAAAAAAAGAGAGGAATATGAACGAAAATACAAGTTTTAATTTTGGAGGTGCTACTCCAAATCAAAGAGAATCCAAAAAAAGAAGTAAAAATGCATATCAAATATTCTTTATTTGTTCCTATTTGGTGATGCTGCCATATCATTAAGTTTCTTTGTCAATTTAATGTAGTATTTGTATTTATCAATTTAGTAAATCTATTGAGAAAGTTTACACAAATAAAGTTTTGTTTTTAAAGTCACCACTCGATTTTTGTGTTTGAATCAGAGAAGGAAAATGCATACAATCGCTAGATATTATCCGTTTCTTCGATGTTTAGTATACCTAAAAAATTGTCGAAATGATATACACTCTATACATATTCAAAAACTGCTTACTCAAAAATTTGGACAAATTTAAAATACAATATTTGCATTTTTTTCGTTCATTATATGACATCATTTTAAATAAATACGTAAAATAAAATAGAAAATGAGAGACGTGTGAGTCTCGGTGAGAGGTGATTGGGCTAAAGGATAAGACACAATCATGTTTATAATAGTTTTTGTCTACTCTTTAGAAGATAACTGATTAACTGTCAATGCAATTATGAATGTGATTATTCCAACTATATTGAGTATCATCGTAATCGGGATGATCCTCGTCTCTGATAATCGAGTAATCACCCTCTAATTAGGCTTTTACTCTAAGATAGAATCCAAAATCCAAAATATTTAAAATCAAACTTATTCATCCAAGTTCTCATTCTAATATGCACTCAGGGAAACTCAAATAATATTAAAGAGAGTAGTAGATAGTGCAAAAAAAAATAAAATGATCTACAATATGAATTAAGGTATTATAACTTTATTCTAATAATTTAAAATAATAAAATCCGAGACATGGTTAAGGTATTCTAGTATTTAATTGTATTTTGAGATTGTATTCAGATTTGATAGTCATATTTATCTTAATTTATTTTCTGATTCTGTTTTTTTTTTTAATGAATGGGATATTAGAAACATCAGGTTGGGCGTCCTTAAATCAATGGGCCATTTTTAATAATGAAAATAGACCTTGATTGGCATACTCTTGTGTTTTTTTTTCTCCTTTTTTTAATGAACCCATTTGTTAGATCACTTGGGCTCAAAGGAATGCACAATTCAGATTTATTTTTTAAATTGGATTTTCTCCTTTTATTTGTATTTATATATATAATTATTTTTAAAAATAAATTAGATATGGGCTCACCTGCCAGCCCAAATAAGAAAAAAAAATGGGCAATGAGAAATAGAGCCAATCCTAAATAAAAATGGGTAACGAGAAGTAGAGCCAATCCAAAACTAATATTTCATCGTTTTTTATTTTATTTTTTATTTTTATTTTAATCCTTTAGACTAAGTTGGTTAAAATCTTGAGTTAATTATTAAAATATTACAATTTTATGATTTTACATTAGGTTAACGAATCTGATTTTAAGTAACTCTTAAATAGGTAAACCTTTATGATTTTAAATTTACGATAATAAAATATTACGAGTTTATAAATAATTTCGATTTTAAGATTCTAAATGATTTTACATTTAAAAAAAAATTGTATTTAAAAATTTAAAAATAAAGTTATTTTTTATTCAAATAAATAAATTAATATAATTAATTTTTTAAGTATAATTTTTTAATAATATTATTTATTTATTATAATTTTTTAATTAATTTTATATTTAAATATATAAAATTTTAAAATTAATTAAATATAAAATATTTAATTATATATAAATAATAATATATAAATACTTTTTTTTAAGTAAATGTAGATTTTACAAATTCATAACAGGCAAACTATTTTAGGTAACCGCTTAATTTAGAAACAAAAAAACACACCAGGCTAAACAATCCAATACAATATTTCATGTCAATTTCACGTTATAAATATTGTTTATAATATATATTTAACATTTTATTTATTTAAAAACAAAAAATTATATATTTTGAAACTATGAATATTTGTTTTGAATTTTTGAATATGATTAATAATTTTAATATATATATATATATTATTTATAATTGTTAAAATTTATGATAATTTTAAATAATAATTTTATTTTTAAATTTTAATATGATTAGATATTCTAATTTATATATAACTATATTTTTAATATGTTTTATTTAAAATAATTTCTTAAATAATTATTAAAATAAATACTCAATTAAATTAAGTAATTAATAATAATTTAAAAGGAAATATTTTAATAAAATATTTTTTTTGAAACCTTTTAATAAGATTAATTATTTTAATATATATTTTTACTTATAATATATTATTAATATATTACATTTTTTTAATAGTGTAATAAACTTATTCTAATAAATTAAAAAATAATATTATTTAAAAAATAATTTTCATAACATCAAAAAATAATATTAATCTTAATATAAAAAAATTCAAAACAAAAATCATAATTTCAAATTATTTTATTGTAAAATAATTAAGTTAAATTTATATTATAATCATAAAATGAAAGTTGCGCACTATCTTTTTTTTCTTCAAAATTGGAAGTTTTATTATTTTTTGGTATAAAATATTTTCATTACATAAATAAATTTCACACTTTAAATTTAAACTAAGTTAGTAAATAAATATGATTTTGTTTCCATTTTTAGTTAAACTTGTTGGACAATGAAGAATGCATTGCAATTTGGAAATCAATTTTTGACTAATTCGTTTACGGTGGTAATCAATATACCACGGGTGATCCAGCGAGAGTGATCGCATTAAGATATAATTTTTTTTACAATAAGTGTTCCAACACATTCTTTATATTAAAAATGAACTTTAGCAATTTTCTTAACATTGTTAAGAAACTTTGCGATTAAATTTGCAAACACACCTAAATATTACAAATAACCCAATTGCAAATTTGCATTAGTGTTACAATAGCTGTTTCAACATCATTTCCACTAAATCCATATTGTAATCCCTAGGAAGTTTCTGATATGTAGTTTAGCACGTGTTTGGAAGACACATGACAATACAAGAGGACCCGGGGTGGCTCGAGGTTCGATGATTTCAACCTTAGTTTGCGTGTTAGGCATCTTTATAAAATAAAACATTATTTTTAAAGATTTTGATATTACATGACAGCTTTAAAATTAGTTATGTAAAAATAAATAATTTTATTCAAATTTTAATAATCTGGGGATTTGTTATAATCAAATGACGATTTGATTTGAAATCCGGTTTCAAATAGTTAAACATAATTAAATTAAGAAAAAATTATTTATTTGAAGACAGAGTCGCCAACTGATTTTAGAAAAATCAATAAAAAGTATACGTGTACAAACGTATTTTATACTAGAGTTTTGTTTTTGGTTCGAAGTTTGGTGATACTCAGAAAAAAACTTTCGCGCTTCATCCTCTATACTCGTCCGAAGACGGGTCTCTATTTATAAAGTTGGTGTTGGGATCGGCGTCAACAACAGTCGGGGGGTTGAGAATTGTTGAATGACTATTGACTACCAATTCGATTTTAACCCTGTTAGAGGTTAAGACCTGTTTCTATTCTCGTAACAAATCTTTGCGAGCTCTTGAATCAGATTCAAGTACGGAATAACTCGCTAGATTTGAAGCGTATTGATATAGTATGAATAAGGCAATAAGAGATGGACACGGAGTTATTTATGGATGTTCAGAGATAAAAACTCATACGTCACCCATTCTTCTGTTACCAGAAGGATATATTAGAAGACTTTAACTTGTATAGCCTCTACACAAGTTCAGTTAGAAATCTAGGACTTAACAATGCATGTTCTAAACTCCTAACTCTCACCCTGTTGAACAGTCACCCTCTGTTCAACTTATAATGCTTAATATGATTAACATATATTACAACAACTTCTCTCTCAGTTTATCATAATAAAGAATACCGAGTATATGAATTACAACTTGGATAGTGAGAGAGTAATCTTTTGTAAAAGTAGCAGGAACGATAATCTTCTTTAATACTAAGATCCACTTATATATATAAGTCATAGACGCTTTTCATTTAATGATGGCGTGTTGTAGAGCTCCGCGTGCTGATGTAGTGTAGCTCTACTTGAGTGCTAGTAGCACTTGAGTATCGTAGTCCTACTTGAATGGCGTGTGACAATTGATCTTCTTAGAAGGTTTGTATAGATGATGAAAGACAATGAATGCAACGTCGAATCTGAATATTAACACGTGACATTATTCCGTTGATTATTGTGCATGTTGATGTGTCAATCTATTGTTTGTCGAACGATGAACAGAGAAGATGAGCGGGCACTATTTTAGTCTTTTATTGAAGCCTAGATGTCTGCTAGCGCTTCTTTAGACCAGACCGTCTGCTAAAGCCTAGACATCTACTAGCGCTTCTTCGACTAGACCGTCTGTTGAAGCCTAGACGTCTGCTAGCGCTTCTTCAGACCAGACCGTCTGTTGAAGCCTAGACATCTGTTAGCACTTCTTCAGACCAAACCGTCTATTGAAGCCTAGACGTTTGTTAGTGCTTCTTCAGACCAGACCGTCTGTTGAAGCCTAAACGTCTACTAGTGCTTCTTCAGATCAGGCCGTCTGTTGAAGCCTAGACGTCTACTAGCGCTTCTTCATACCAGACAATCCGTCTGATGAGATTCAGACTCTGTATGCTCGCGCTCTTCTTTAGACAACCCATCTAATGATGTTCAGACTCCGTTTGCTCGCGCACTTCTTTAGACAACCCGTCTAATGAAGTTTAGGCTCCGCCTGTTCACGCACTTCTTAATTTAGACAAACCGTCTAATGAACTTTAGGCTCTGTCTGCTCGTGCATTTTCTTTATAACCTGTCTAATGAAGTTCAGACCCCGTCTGCTCGCGCACTTCTTCAGGCCACCCGTTCAATAAAGTTCAAACTCCGTCTTCTCGTGCACTTCTTCAGAATTCGTCCGCTCGCGCTTGCTTAAGACTGCATCTAAAGACATACATGTTTTGGGCTGTACCTGCACAATGGCAAGTTACACAACTCATTTCTTGTTCAGACCATAACTTAGTTTTGTTCAGACTACAACTTAGTTTTGTTCAAACCACATCATTAAAACTATGTCATATTGGATAAAACTTATTCACCTAAGTTTATTAATATATTTTCCTTAACTAATTATGTTGGGAAAATTTAAAACAAAGTAAAGAAAAGAGTTAATTAAGTGATAAATAATTAACTTGAAATAGAAATGAACAAAAGCTATGATTTGAAACTTTATCTTAATAAATAGAATTTTGATGATGTTTAAATAGAATAAAGCTAAGCTGTCTATTTGTTTTGTGCAGGTGCATACATAAGACTATGCTACTTTAGACATGGTCTAAAGTAGGCTTTATTAGACGTCAAACGTAGTTAGACGAGATAGTCTAACTCCTTTAGATGAGGTATAAAGGAAAACGTAATTAGATGAGGTCGTCTAACTCCTTTAGACGAGGTATAAAGTGAAGCGTAGTTAGACGAGGTAGTCTAACTCCTTTTGACGAGGTCTAAAGGGAAACGTAGTTAGACGAGGTTTTCTAACTCCTTTAGACGAGGTCTAAAGGGAAGCGTAGTTAGACGGGGTAGTATAACTCCTTTAGACGAGATCTAAAGGGAAGCATAGTTAGACGAGGTAGTCTAACTCCTTTAGATGAGGTCTAAAGGGAAACATAGTTAGACGAGGTCGTCTAACTCTTTTAGACGAGGTCTAAAGGGAAACATAGTTAGATGAGGTCGTCTAACTCCCTTAGATGAAGTCTAAAGGGATGCGTAGTTAGACGAGGTCGTTTAACTCCTTTAGACGAGGTCTAAAGGGAAGCATAGTTAGACGAGGACGTCTAACTCCTTTAGACGAAGTATAAAGGGATACATAGTTAGACGAGGATTTCTAACTCCCTTAGACAAGGTCTAAAGGAGCACGTCTAATGCATTGCTTTAGCAACCGTCGGAAGAAAGCATACGTTTAACCACGATCAACTAGCAGTCATCTACTCCTGCTCCACTTTCTTCTGTGCAGCCTAACAAGCTAGCTAATTATATCAAATGAACGAACACCACGTACGCAAATATCCATCCAACTGCCTGTGCAGTACAAGACAATATCAGATGATATTCGGCGCACTACCAGTTTGATACGGCCACGATCCATTTGCTCAGAGTCTGTTGTATTTTAGTACTATGGGCGACCTTCCAACGGATACATGCCACGTGTCTATTAAGAAGATTCGACCGTTGATGTCCTTCTACTACAAATAGATGCTCAAGGACAATAGACGAATCACCGATGAATTTAGAACACTTAACACAATCTTACTCTTGCTCTAGTCATGAGAACATTGTAAGTTGAACAGAGGTTGTTCTATTCAACAAAGAGTTAGCTAGATCAATAAGTTGTATTTGATTCAAAGTATTTAGTGGATATCCTTCTGGTTGTGGAAGAAGGGTGACGTAAGAGGTTTATCTCCGAACATCCATAAAACTCCCTATGTTCTTTACTCTTTGCCATTTACATTCAGTTGTTTAAAGCTTCAAATTCGACGAACACTTCCGCACTTGAATCCGTTTCAAGAGTTTGGAGGATTGGTGAAGAATAGAAACAGATACTAATCCCTCCCAGGATTACTATTGAAGAATTTGTCATAAGTTGTTAATAATAGTTAGACCCTAGTCTCTATTGGTAGCACCGATCCAAACAAATTATTTCTCTTTTAATTAGTTTTCCTTTTTCTTTATTCAATTTAATATAATAGTTGACTTTTAAAAATTGGTTGTATAACGTTTTGAGTTTTTAACCAATTATTCTTCTGGACCTAGTCATGCTTCTAAGTTTTAACATCATTTAAAATATTGAAACATCAATATTTAAATGCTGGTACCTATTGCGGATATAACTAGGGTGAAATATCTGACGAACATCAATCATTTTTAAATATATTAGGGTTTAGAAATAAACACCAAACAAACCTATTAAAATATTTTTGTGGAAATGTCTCAAAATATTTAAAATGCATTTTCTAATTTTTCGGAATTTTTAGAGAATAATTTGGAGTCTCAAAACTACAAAAATAATTTTGGATTTTGAAAAGTGGAACTAAACAGGCCTTAGGACCAGAGTCCTAGTTCTTGGGTCTAGTATTATCAATCGGGGTCTAGAGACCCTCGGTCTAGGCTTAGGAGCTCTCGTTCTGAGTAACTCTCTCGGTAGAGATGCTAAGGATGCTCGGTTCTTAGCTGATCTTACCGGTCTAGGTGTAAAAATCTATCGATCCTAAGCTTGCCTTAGGATAGGTTTTCTCGATCAAGGTGTATAAACCTCTCGATCTAGGGCTAGCTTTGGGCTCAGTTCCTCGGTCTTTGGTCTCGGGAGTCTCGGTCACGGGTACTACGAGTCTCGGTCCTAGGTCAGACCTCTCGGTCCTAGGTTTGAATTATATCAGTCCTAGGTCGGAACTCTCAGTCCTAAGTGAGAACCCTCGGTCAAATTTCACGATCCTAGCTCAAGAACATTGCTCCTAGATCTCGGTCCGAACTGAGGATTCTCGGTCGGGTCTCTCGGTCATAGGCTCACAGGCCTCGGCACTCAAGAACACAAAAATCTGATTTTTTTTTAAATTCATTTTTTGTAGCTCTGATTCTTTGATCTAAGAGCTTGGGTAGCTTCACAAAAGCTCCCATAAATATGTTGATCATCATCTCAAGGTATGAATCAACCTGGATGATGATCAATTTGATTAAAACAGGTTTTTGTTAAAAAAAAATTGGGGTTTTGATTTTAAGGCCGTTTTGAAGTGAAAGGAGTTATCCAATAGCTTCCTTATAATACATATACTTGATTGGTACCAAAACAAGAACACTGGCTATTTGTTTTGACCAATTGAAGAAATAAAAAATTTCATTTTATTTTGAAAAAATTGATTTTGATCAAACATGATCGCGATGGATCAAACATGATCCAAACGATTGCCCAACATCATTACAATCATGTTGAGAAGCTTACTGGGCTGTGATTCGATCGAACTAACCCAAGAACAACAAACCCATTATTTTTTATTTTTAAAATTCAAATTTGAGATTTTATTTATTAGATCGATTCATTGATTCTATCCTATCCAAATAGTTTCTAAATGATCTTAGGATCAATATTCAATCATAAAATTATATAAACAACAAGCATACAAGCTTTTGTGATTTGAAATATAAAATTTTAAATTCAAACTACGAATATGAATTTGAGGATGATTGAAACCTTACCAAGGATTGTAGAACACTCCTTAATCCTTTGAAAGTTTTCTGGATGCTCATATCCGAGCTTCAAGGCCTTAAATAGAAAATTAGAAAATCCAAAGCTTTGAAGCTTTAATGGCGGATTTTGATTTTCTTTGATTTAATAGTGCTATGTTGGTTGGTTATCTTCGAAATGACTTGAGGATGGTATTTATACTACTCTTAAGTCGATTGGGGGAGCCTAGTGGCTTGAATAAGTCAAAATACATTTAATGTATCTTGGTTATTCTTTAGTCAACTCGTCGGAGTAGATAGTGAGGAGGCCTATGGTTGTAGGGAGAATGATCACCATTCTTGGGTGATCATTCTAGGCTTTGAATCAGCCAAAATGGCAGAATAACGAAGTAGTTTCACTTTGATTTGAAGATCAAAGGCGGGGGTGTTCTTATCCACTCTGGCGTCACAACGAAGAAGACAATCGCAAGGTGAAATGACGTCGTTTTGATGTTGAGGCACGTTCCTTCTTAACGTCGTGGCGTTTGAGCGGTCCGTTAGCATTCCAACTAACGGTCGTTTGTTGATCAGTTACTACCCGAGCGCGCGTCTCGTTGGCTCAACGGGCTACGCGGTTACTTCCTGGGCACTAGATAAAAATCTAGCGCTAATCCGATGGTCCTGGTTGTGTACTGCAACAGATTCTCTTGGTTTCGGCCACACATTATCACAATATTAATTTTATTTTAAATTCTTAAAGGTTTGTTTGAAATTAATTTTTCTTTCACCCTTTTGGTTTAATTTCTGATCTTTTTAAATACACAAAATATTAAAATAAATATGGCAAATATTTGACCAATTTGTTTTTATATATTTTTAGGATTTAAAGAAATCATTCTTTTAGGTTAATTTTTTAAGTGAATTGGATAGAAAATTCACTCTTAAATATTTATTTTTGTTCATTAATTTTCTAAAATTATTTTGAGACATTACGGATACAACATTTATCTTAAATAATTTTATTTGTTTATTTATTTTTGGCCTTAACTCTTAATTAATTTGATTAATTAGCACAATAATTAATTGTTTTAAATAGGTTTTTGGCTATGGGATTAATTATTTTGATCTTATTTATTTAAAATAATTCAAAATAATAGTTTTAATATTATAAATTAGGATGTTGATTTTTAGTGCTTATAGAGTGTTTTTCTCGAATCGAGTTTGAATACAACAAACTTGGTTTTTGAAAGCATCTATGACCCAAATTCTTGTTGGAATTAAGGTCGTACCTCTGAAAATCCGACAAAAATGGAAATCAGATTTCGAAGTCAGAGTGGTAGCCTCCGTCAATTGCCCACCAAACCATGGTTCGATATTCTTCAAAAATACATCAAGTATGGAGAATATTCTTCCCATTTTCAAACTAAGGAACAACGGGCCCTATGCTAGTATTCCAATAAATATGCTTGGATATCTAACAAGCTATACATATAATCTTTTAATGGTCAAAACATGCTTTGCGTCGATGATCCCGAAGCGTGACAAATCATAGAAGAAGTGCATACCGGAGTGTGTGGTCCACACATGAATGGACTAGCCTCTGCCAAGAAAATACTCCGTCTTAGATATTAAATGCAAAAAATGGAGCAGGAATGTATCGGCTATGTAAAAAGTTGCCACCAATGTCAGATCTATGCTAATTTAAAGCCTACTCCAACAACGTTGCTATACTGCATGCCATCATCATGGCCCTTTTCTACATGCAGACATGAAGTCATTGGGTCGATGCATCATATTATAAGATTCTTAAGTCTACTCAGGTAGAAAAATTCATCCGTGTTAATATCATTGCTAGGTACGGAGTACCTCATGCTTTTATATATCAGATAATGGAAGACACTTCCAAGGAAATGTTTTTTCTCTACTCAAAGAGTTCAAGATTGAACATCATAAATCTTTTCCCTATCGACCCCAAACTAACGGCGCGGTCAAAGCGGCAAACAAAAATGTGATAAGGATCATCAAGAAGATGATCAACACATATAAGAATTGGCACGAGAAATTTCCATTTGCATTATGGGGATATCCTACAACTTCTTGAGCATCGACAAATAAACTCCCTTTTCTCTAGTATATACGGTATGGACGCCGTACATCTTATTAAGATCGAAATTCCTACATTAAGAGTTTTGTTAGAATCTCATGTTGTTGAAAAAGAATGGGTGAAATCTCGATATGATCAACTCACCCTGATGGAAGATCACCGGTTAGACGCTTTGTGCAAAACCTAGGTTTACAAGAAACGAATGGCCGATATTTTTAACAAAAAGGTCAAACTCAAGAACTTGAAGGAAGGTGACCTGATACTCAAACGAACTTGAGAACTGTTATACCCTAGAGGCAAGTTCCGACCACGATGGGAAAGACCCTTCCTAATCAAGAAAATCCTCTCTAAAGGTGCATTCCGCCTCTCTACAATAGAAGGTGAAGAGTTTATTACTTCAAGAAATTTAGACACACTCAAACGATATTATGTATAATGTCGAAGTGTGGATTATCACGCCCCTAATATAGCCTTAATAGGATCATCACGACTCTAATCTAGCCTTAGCAGGATTATCACGGCTATAATCTAGCCTTAGTAGGATTATCATAGTTCTAATCTAGCCATAGCAGGATTATCACGGTTCTAATCTAGCCTTAGCAGGATTATCACGACTCTAATCTAGCCTTAGCAGGATTATCGCGGCTCTAATATTAGCCTTATCAAGATTATCACAGTTCCAATCCAGCCTCAACAAGAATACTACGTCTCCAATCCAGCCTTAGCAGGATTATCATGGCTCCCAATCCAGCCTTACCAGGACTGCAACGGCTCTCAATCAAGACTTACCAGGATAAAAATAAAAGACCATTCCCCTTCCTAGAATGAGTCAATTGACCTATAGTTTTTTGTAACTATATCAAATTCGCCAATAGCTGGTCTTTAGCCTAGAACGAATCAATTGACCTCTAATCTTGTACGACCATGTCAAAATTCCCGACGATTAGTCCCAGCCTCTAATGGACTAGACAAACCTCTAGTCTTTTAGGATTATATTACAAATACCTAGAGTTAGTCCCCCAGCCTAAGGTGGACTAATTGACCTCTAGTATTGTATTACTACGTCACAATTCCTCAACAGTTAGTCCCCAACCTAGAGCGGACAAATTGACCTTTAAAATTGTGTTAATACATCACCATTCCCCACTTATTCCCCAGCTTAGGACAGAGTAATCAACATCTGGTATTGTATTACTACGTTAAAATCCCTAGCTAGTCCCCGACTAATAGTTGGACTAGCTGACCTCTAATTTTGCACAACTATTCCACATCAATAAAGGGAGAACTATGTGAGACATGATTCTTCCAAAAGAAATAATAAAATAACAAAACCACGCATCAAGGACGTATGGAAGACACGTACGCAACCTTTTGTTGTTAATCTTTTCCTGTATACCAGCTAGAGAATAAATTGGGGACGAGGAATAATCTTTGGAGACCATACCACATTATGCCAATCTACCTCATGTCCTATTGTTCTAACCATTTTCCATGCCTTTCATGTAATGAACTTCTCGTTGTTTTCTATTTTCCAACATATTTCATCATTTCTTTCATTGAGTTGCTTCTGCTTAATTAGGTTTAGGATTCTATCACCTTCTGGAATACGCCTCAGAAGTGAATCACATTTACCTTCATAGACGTCTATAAATGAGTACTTTATGCATTCTCTTCTAACTCTGCATCCTTGCATTTCTTCTTTGAATATAATTAGAATATTATCCAACTAAGGATCATGCCATAATAGTACCCCTCTTCAATTACCAATTGTGGTTTGCACCATTTGAAAGGTATCTTTTCTTATTTTTATGAACTTCTTCAATGACCATGCAATTCTTTCATTGATGCTTCGTGTTCAGATACTCTTCTCTTATTTCATAAATCTTGTATGCACCTATTTGACCCACATGGAGTCTGCTTTTTGCTCCAACTCCCATAAGCTCCTGATGGTGAGGGCTTTGTTCCATTCAACACAACTTTTTATTCTTAGTCCGTCTTCTTCTATGGGAGTGCAAACATCCTCCCATTTGACTTTTTTGCCTCCTCTGCCTTGTGTTACCCATATGTAATCTCTCATGAATCTATCAAGTTCACCATTACTTTCTTTGGGATGACTATCTGTTGCGCCCAGTAGCCAATAAATCAAAGATGACTCTCTTAACGAGCTCAATTCTACCTGCATAAGAAAGTTTTTTCGTAGCCCCAACCCAAGACAGAATTTCTAACCTTGTCTACCAATTGTCTGAAATGAGTATATCAGAGTTGTTTTGATGACAGGGGTACTCCAAGGTATTTCACTGGTAGTTCACCATCCTTGATTCCCATAATATTGAATATGTTTTCCTTCATTTTTTCATTAACCCCTCCATAGAAAGCCTGACTTTTGTCCTCATTGATGTATAAAACTGTAATACTCGAAAAGATTGTTAGAGCTTCTTTGATTATACTAACATATTCAACATCCGCATAAGCCATAAAAATAGATCATCTGTAAAACATATATGGATTATTGCTTTTTCTTTGCAGTATAGGTTAAATTTGAAATAATGACTTCTCAGAAGCATTTTAAAAATACAGTCAAGAATTTCCATTATTAAGACGAATATGTAAGGAGATATAAGGTCTCCTTGCCTTACTCCCCATGAATACCATTCACGCTCAGAACAAAGTGAGGAGTGGAAACACATTGCATAACCCAATCAATGAAAATGATTGGAAACCTTGCAGCAAGGAGGAATTTGTGGTCTGATCCCCATCTGATCGAGTCAAAAGCTTTTCTAATGTCAATTTTGAAAGGCACACATGACAATATGTTTTTCTTGCCATATTCATTCAATAAGTTCTGCACGAGTGAGATGTTATGGGAAATATAGCGTTTAGGAATAAATGTTGATTGCCCTAATCCTACAAGCTTATCAATAACTATTTTCAAACGTTGCGAAAGAATTTTTGAAAGAATTTTGTAAATAACATTGCATGAAATAGGACGAAAGTCCTAAATTTTTTCTGGAATTAAATTCTTAAATATTAATTAAGAAAATTAATTAAAAAATGGTAATCAATCCTGATCAAATATTAATTATTAGTTTGCATATATTAATTAATCCTGATCAAATATTAATTATTAGTTAGCATATATTTAAGAAAATTATTTAGAGGATCCAAATCTCTTTCAAGGGTACTCAATGCTCCAAAACTTCTCAAAGAATCTTTAAATTCACACTCAACTTCTATTCATATAAAACTCCTATAATTTTTAAATTCTAGCACATGAATAGTGGCATGTGGGATTTTGTTTTTGTTGATTCATGATAAAAATCAAATTCTTTTGTTATTTTTCTTCCATTAGTTATGGATTGAAGAACGACTTCACCACCTTCGTCTTTTTCTTTTTTCTAGTCCCCTCCTCCATCCCGACAAACAAAGAACAAAAGTCTTTTTTTCCTCTTGTATTTATGAAGTTAGAATAACCCCTACTATCATAACTCTCCTTAAACTTAAGGATGTTTAATAATTCAAAATTTCTAAAATTTTTAAAATATTTTAACTCACACTCAACCCATAATTATACAAAACTTCTAGAAATTTTAAATTCTAGCACTTCCTCTAGTTACTTCTAAAGAGTGGCATGTTGAATATTTTTCTTGATTCATGGTAACCAAGTATTTGTGTAGTCTTCTTTAATTAGTTATCCTCTTCATTAACAATGATTTGATTGATGAAAGAAGTCACCACCTTCATCTTTTTCGTATCTCTAGTCCCCTCTTCCATCTTGACAAACGAAAAAAATAAGTATATTTATTTTTAGTTTTAGGAAGCTAACATAACCTCAAAGTCATAACACCCACTTCAACAAAGACATTCTAAGTTAGAATTAAATTCATGACCTTAGTCTCTTAGGGACCGACTATTGGCACTTGAACTACTTAGTGGATTAGAATAAACAGTCTATTATATTAGTCCTTTTCTTAGTGTTTATCGAAGGAGTTGACGTGGTTTCTCTGGAACGCCAATTTAATATATTATTTTCCTTTTTAGTGGCACGAAGGTCTTCAAACTTCTTTGTTTCAATTTGGCAATCGACTTTTGTTTTGATTTAAATCAAGTGTTAAACTCACACGGACTTCAATTTGGCTAATTGTGCTCGGCCAGAGTCTTAATTTTGGGGTGGATTTTGATTCTGGTCCGAACCAATTGTAAGATTCAAAAGAAGAGACCAACCTTATTCGCTTGGATTCTAATTAAGAGTTCATGTATGAATCTAACTTTTTATTAATTTTTTTACATCAATGTTTAGATGATGAAGTTTATCAATTAGAGTTAGAATTCTTGATAGATTCTTTCAATAAAGATGAAGCTTATGAGTAAGGACTTTGCACTGTTTGATATACTTGTAAGTCTTCTATTTAATTGTAATATTTAATTGTAAGAACTTAAACTATCTTATCGAAATCCTATATATACAAGTTTTTTAATACTATGTTGAGTTGTCTTGAATTGTTGAGGTAAGGAAAGAGAATATTGAACAAAATGAAACTATATTATTTTGGTATATAATCTTGATTTAAATAAATAAGATTAACATCATTTTTTTAACTTTTGTTATGGTAATATAAATCGGAAAATATTGTGACAATATTTTGGATATTCTTTGACAAGATATTAGTGTTAGCCTTGTTGAAGCTTATTTAAAGGTGTAGTCAAACACTTTATAAAGCTGAAGTCTTTGTCTTGAGAGAATTGTTTCCAATACCAATTTTTCATATTTTATATAAATGTGAGTCATAACTCTAGTCTGTCATGATGTAATCTATGTTCTAATCTCCTTAATAACATTTTCTCTTCTGGTGGACACATACAAGTTTTATTGTTTATGTCATCTATTGCAAACTGATATTAGAACAAGCTTAAATTTGAGTGTTTATTTTTTAATTGAGATGTAAATAGTAAGCATTAAGATCTACAAGTTCATGGGAAAAAAAGTTACAGAATCACATATCAAGATTCAGACTCTGCTAAAACAATAGGGCTTATGGATTCACTAAAATTGTTGAAGGATCAAAAATAACCGTTGAGATGGTCATTCTCGAGGAGCATTATGTTAAATAAATATGTAGGCTCTACTAAAATAACATGGCTTATGGGGTCGTTAAAATTGTCGATAGGAGCAAAATAACTGTTAAGATGGTCATTCTTGAGGAAAAATATGACAAATCAAGACGCGGACTCTACTGAAATAATAGGGCTTATGGGGTCACTGAAATTGTCGGCAAGAGAAGAAATAACCGTTGAGATGATCATTCTAGATGAACAAAATGACAGATTAAGATACGAGCTCTATTGAAACAAGATGGCTTATAGGGGTCGATGAAGTTGTTAGTAGAAGTAGTAATTACCATTGAAAAGGTCATTCTAGAGGAGAATGGACAATCAATAGTTATTTTTATGTCTTGTAAATAATGTCCTTATTGGGTCTTAAAAGAGGAGACTAATATATTTGAGACATCCTTTAGTATTCAAGTCAAGGTGGAAATTTGTTGAGTAGACTTGAATGTTTGTTTTAACAAAGAAGGCGTTAAGTTATATTGAAAAAAACTCTAGATTTAGAAGATAGATACGATAGAACATCTAGGCCACCTTTGACATTGACTAATGTATTTGTTCCATCTTCGATATTGACGAATGAATTTAGGCCATCCGACATTGACTAATGCATATGGGTCATATTTGACATTAAATACTGTATATGGGCCATATCTAACATTGAGTAATGCCTCTAGGTCATCTGCATGGAGTAATGCATCTAGGCCATCTCTAGCATTGAGTAATGTTCCTGGACTATCTGACATTGACTAATATAACTTGGCCATCTAACATTGACTAATGCATCTAGGCCACCTCTAATATTGACTAATGCACCTAGGCCATCTAGCATTGACTAATACATCTGGGCATCTGACATAGACTAATGCATTTAGACCATTCGACATTAACTAATGCATTTAGGTCATCCAACATTGATGAATGTATATGAGCCATTTATCACTGACTAATGCAACTAAGTCATATTTGCCATTGAGTAATACATTGGGGTCATTTGGCATCGAATAATGTAACTAGGTCATATATGCCATTAAGTAATTCATATAGGCCATTTTGCATTGTCTAATGCATTTGGGCCATCTGACATTAACTAATGCATATGGGACATCCAACATTGATCAATGCATCTAGACCATTCGACATTGACAAATGCATTTAGGCCATCCGATATTAACGAATACATCTGAGCCATCTTTGACATTAAGTAATATATCTGGGCCATATTTGCCATTGAGTAATGCATTTGGGACATTTAGCATTAACTAATGTAACAAGGTTATATCTGACATTAAGTAATGCATATGGGCCACCTTCCATTGTCTAATGCATCTAGGTCATCTAGTATTTACTAATGAATTTGAGCCACCTCTATCATTGACTAATTCATATGGTCTATCTCTAGAATTATGCATTTGGGCCATCCAATATTGACGAATGCATTTGGACCATCCAATATTAACGAATGCAAATGGGCCATCTGTCATTGACTAATCCAACTAGGCCATCTTTGGCATTGAGTAATGAATCTTGTCCATCTTGAATTTAATAATGCATTTGAGTAATTTGACATTGATTAATGCATTTGAGTAATTTGACATTGATTAATGTATTTGGGCCAGCTCTAGAATTGACTAATGCATATGGTCTATCTCTGGCATCGACGAATGAATTTGGCTATCCAACATTGACGAATGCATCTAAGTCATCCAACATTGATGAATGTATTTAGGAAATCCGATATTGGCGAATGCATCTAGGACATCTGACATCGATAAGAGCATCTAGGTCATCCGATATGGACAAGTGCATCTATACCATCTAACATCGATGAGTGCATTTAGGCCATTTGACTTTGACGAATACATCTGGGTCATCCTGTATTTATGAGTGCATTTGGACAATCCGACATTAACGAGTGTATTTGGGACATCCGACATTGAAAAATACATTTGGATCATCCAACATAGAAAAGTGCATCTGGGCCACCTAACATCAACAAGTGCATTTGGACCATTCGACATCGACGAGTGCAACTAGACCACCCGACATTAATGAATGTATCTAGGTCATCTGATAACGGTGATTGCATTTAGGTCATTCGACATCGATGAATGCATTTGGGCCATCCAAAATTGACGAATGCATCTATTAAGTTTTTTTTTGGAAAAAACGACTTAACTTCATTTCATTAAAAATTCACAAAAATGAGAAAAAAACCAAATGAGTTTTTGTATTTTCATAGACAAGTCTAGGAAAATTAAGTTTGTTACCGTCTAAAAATAAATTATTTACAAACAATCATTGAAATTATAAACAAATTTAAATTGCGTTTATCTCGCTAAAAAACAATGTCTTTGGTGACTTTCTGATATGATACCTTCTAATTCCTGTAGAGGTTCCAATTCTGTTCTTTTTTTAGGGTCTTCTCCACATCTGGATGTTCGCGCTACAGTCAGTTACAATATCATCCTAGGTCTGCTCCAAACTTCTTCAATTCCTCTAGAATTCCCTCGCGTTTCTCTCCCGCCAGATGTTGTAAACTATTGAGCCGAATCCGCATTTGAAAATCTTTGACTTAAACTTTGTTCCCTTCGCTTTCTTCATAGCCACTTCCTTGATTTTTTTTCCAGTCTCCCGGGAATTTGGTCATCTCCATATTTTTTCAAATTTATTCCAAAGTTTCGAGGCAAATGAACAGTTCCCGAAGAGATGACCAGTTGTTTCTGCATTCCCTTCACACAACAAACAACTTGAATCCGGAATTTCCATGTACTTCAAGACATGATCTCTCGTGTTTATACTTTCTCGAAATGCAAGCCATATGATGAATTTGTGTCTCGGGATAACCTTTGACAACCAGACTAGATTAGCCCAATCTACTATTTGCTCATTCTCTCGGATAGTGTTCCACACTTTACTTGAAATCATCTTCCTGTTTTCCTCGGCTTTCCATCGGTGTACGTTTATTCTTCGTTGAATTGGATGTTACTGATATGTTCGAGAATGCGTTTCCCCACCGATATTCGTATAAGGAGCGAATTCCATAGCCCATCTTTAATGTCTCTAACCTTGGCAACTAGGCAGTCCTGTCTGATCCTCACATTTCTGAATTCCTCTTTATTGATTAACGGTTGTTCCTCATACCAGGGATCATACCAAAACAATGTGTTTCTGCCGTCTCCCCAACTAATATCAAAATGTCCTACAATATTGTTTCTTAGCTTAAGGATTATCTTTAACGACCATCCCATACATTCTCTTATTTTGGATGTCCAAATGTTTGATTCGTGTTTCATAAACCGGGTATGGACCTACTTGATTCAGAGTGATTCTTATTTTTCCTCGATGAACCATAGGTGCTTATACGTAAACGCTTTATTCCATTCAACATAGTTCTTGATCCCTATGCTGCCTTCTTCCTTTGGTTTACAAAGTGCGGTCCACTTAACATTCTTTCCGCCTCTCCCGCTTCTTACCCAAATAAAGTTTCTCATTATCGCATCAAGTTCTTTCATTACCTTCTTTGGGAGGAGTTGATGCGACTATTAACCGATGATTCCCATTACCACGCTTTTGACCAACTTATCCAACGTATGTAAGTTTCTTTTCTTTCCAACCGGAAATTGAGTTCTTTACTTTCTCGATCAGTGGTCTGCAGTGCGAGATTTGGATCTATTTTGCCGTGAGTGGTATGCATAAGTAACTTACCGGAAAGCTTCCTTCTGTGATGTCCATGATGTTGTAGATGTTTACTTTTGTTTCCTCTTTTACTCCTCAATAGAATACCAATCTCTTGTTCTCATTGATAGTCAAACTTCAAACCTTAGAAAAAAATGTTAGTAGATCTTATACTTTTTATGTAATCTACATCAGCATGTACGAGAATGAACAAATCGTCAGCAAAGCATAAATGGTTGATCTCCTCCTCACTAAATGAGTGTAAGATGTATGGTCGATTCTTTCAAACATCGTAAAGAGGCTCTCAAAGATCGTCATGATGCGACAAAAAGGTAAGATGATAGGGGATCTCCCTACATCATGTTGTTTTCACCCTTGAAGTAGCCTCTGTGGATACTATTGACGCTAACTACAAAACGAGAGGTAGAAACTTTGGATCAGAGAGAGGAAATATAATATGTTGCCATTTATTAATGCATTTGGGGTATTTAGGATAATTTAAGTCAATGTTGAGATTTTTTGAGTGTCTTGAATTGGTGGTGTAAGGAAAGAGAATATTGAACGAAAGGAAACTATAAATTTTTAGTGTATAATCTTGATTTAAAGAAATAAGATTAACACAAAAAGAAATTTGATCTTTTGTTAAGGTAATATAACTAGGAAAATATTGTGACAATATTTTGGAGATTGTTTGTCAAGATATTGGTGTTAGTCTATTTGAAACTTATCTATAGGTGTAGTCGGGCATTTTAGAAAGTTAAAGTCTTTGTCTTGATAATATCGTTTCTAGTTATAGTTTTGTATCTATTAGGGTTTTAAGGGACCAAATATTAAACAAACTCGTGTCAAAACCCTAGTCTATCATGATGTAATCTCTATTTTGATCTCCTAAATAATATTCTCTCTTCTGGTAGACATAGCCAAGTTATATCTTGGTGAACCACGTTAAAATATGTGTTCTTTTATTGTTTAAGTCATCTATTATATTCCTTTAAAACAAACTATTATCAAAGCGTGGTTAAATTCGAGTTATTGTTTTTTAATATAGATGGCATCAATAAACATTAAGATTGACAAGTTCATGGGAAGAAAAAGTTACAGAATGACATATCAAGATTCAGACTATGCTAAAACAACAATGCTTATGGGGTCACTAAAGTTGTTGGAAGGAGAAAAATTAATCGCTGAGATGGTCATTCTCGAGGAGTAGTATGACAAATCAAGACGCGGGCTCTATTTAAACAAAAAAGCTTATGGGGTCGTTGAAGTTTTCGATAGGAACATAAATAATCATTGAGATGATCATTCTTGAGAAACATTATGACATATGAAGATGCAACCTCTTCGGAAACATCTTGCATTGAATAATGAAATTGTGTCATCTCTAGCATTGACTAATACATATGAGCAATCTCTGGCATTACATAATGAAATTGTGCCATATCTAACATTGAATCATGCATATGAGAATTGATTAATGTATTTGGGTCATCTAACATTAATTAGTACAATTGGGTCATCTAACATTAACTAATGCATTTGTGCCACCTCTAGTATTGACTAATGTATATGGGCCATATGACATTGACTAATGCAACTAGGTCATATCTAGCATTGAGTAATGCATTTGGGCATATTGCATTGACTAATACAACTGGACCATCTAACATTGACTAATGCATCTGAGCCATCTCTAACATTGACTAATACATATGGGCCATCTCTAACATTGACGAATGCATTTGGGCCATCCGACATTGACAAGTGAATCTGGGCCATCCAACATTGGCGAATGTATCTAGGCCATCTGTCATTGACCAATGTAACTAGGCCATCTCTAGCATTGAGTAATGCATTTAGTCCATCTTGTATTGACTTATACATTTGAGTCATCTAACATTGAATAATGTATTTGGTTCACCTCTAGCATTGACTAATACATATAGGTCATCATTGTCATTGACGAATGAATTTGGGTCATCAGACATTAGCTACTATAACTGGGACATTCAACATTGACGAATGTGTAAGCACTAGAATTTTACCTACTAAATTTGTAAATTTTAATACAATTATTTTGAATAGATAAATTCAAGTAAATTAAAATCAATACCAAATCATGATTAAATATCAATTAATTAGAATAAATGTCAAGAAAAATAAAATAAAATAATTTGAGATAAATATTTTTTCATTTTATTCCAAATTAATTTTAAAGGCTAAAGGAAATTAAAGTAAATAATTTTAGATAAATATTGTATCCATTTTTTTTTTATCTCAAATTAAATATTTATGAAGCCCCAAAATATGAAAAATAATAGACAAAATAAATGATATTTCTATTAAAAATATTTGGTGTATTTAGTAGGTAAAAAAAGCCAAAATGAGCTCAAAATTAATTTCAAACAAGTTCCAAGGTTAGAAAAAGGCAGTGATCCAGTGCAACCGAATACAAGAGAAACGACTACAGCAGATCACAAAACCATCGGATGAACGCCTTGGCTACCTCCAACGCCCACAACGAGTTGCGTCGCCCACTACAATGAAAGAAAACGCCCACTACAATGAAAGAAAAGTGCTTCCGCGCAACACTTGATCAACTTACGTGCATCTCAATATTGTTAGCCCAAACACGGATGGAATGTCCAACACTAACGGAACACCCATGTATCCGATCTTTGGCTAGAAATGACGTCGTTTCAAGGCCTTTTCAATGCTAAAACGCGGAAAAAGCAAACGATGCCATTTTCAACCCTAGTTTGTCTTCTTCCTCACAACGAACTAGATCAACATCAGCGAAGATCTTTGATTTTTCAAAGAGAGAACTCGTCCGACACTCCATCAAATGACCTAATTCAAAAGCTATAATGATAGGTTCAATCATTACCTGAAAGATCAAGTGGAATGAAGAACTGTCAAAAGCCATTAATGGGTCTTTTTTTGTCTGAAATTCGATCCACTTGATTGTTCAACCAACTTAAAGAGGCTATAAATAGCGCTCCTCTGCCATGACGAAACCAATGAATCAAATCCCAAGCCTCCAATCAATTCTCAGAAAATTCGCCATTAAAATTTTAAAGATTTTCTTGAAAATTTTAAAATCTCGTGTAAGGCCTTAGAGATTGGTTTTGGATTTTCACAAAACATCTAATAGAGTTCAAGAGTGCTCTCAAACTCACAGTGTTTTCCTCAACAATCATCGACATCAATCGCAGGTACTATCATTTAAATATTATTCTATAATTTTAAATACAAGAAAAATATATATATGTCTAGGACTTGAAAAATAATTGGTTAAATAAAACGTAATAAAACCATTTTTTCAAAAAACCAATAATTCTATAAAATATAGACCATTTTTTACAGGTACAGAAGATCTAGTGTAGAAACTCTTTCTCGAGTATTACCAAATATCGAACTCAATCGAATCTTTAGTAAAATTACGTCTATATACGTTTACCAACTTTTTATTGATTTTAAACTAAAAATCAATTTTGGTCTTTTTTATCAAGTAAATAATCTTTAAAATTAATTATTTTTTTAATTTAAAATATAGACTTCTTTTAATTAAATTGTGATTTGATTATTTTAAATCTAACGGGTTATTTAAAATTGATCATAAGAATTAATTATGGGTATAATTAATTTTAAAATGTCAAAATATATTTTTTTAAAAATCTTTTAAATAATATTTTTATTAAAATATTTTCGACACACAAATCGACGTTAAAATTTCTTGAACCTCGAGCTTTTTTGGGACAAGAGATTTTCGGGGGTTATAGCTTTCTAGCGACTCTGTTAGGGAATTAAATTATTTAACTCAAAAAAATAAAATCTTGGCTATTAAAGAAAGACATTTTATTACGTTTTCAAATTAAGAGACACATATAAAAAGGTATATCAACTAACAGATGCATAGACTTTTATCCAAAAAAATGCATGAATCTATAAAGGGTATACAACCCTAATTACTTTTAGAAGTACACAATAGAATGTCAGTATTTCTACAAGTTACGTGCAAAGATTGTCGATGAAGAACTACAACTTGTTACAAACTAAGCGGTGTTGCGAGTGTTTGACTTAGAATACCTGGGATCTACCCTTCTCTTTGGCAATGAGTCGTCCGATAGGACGTAGGCATTGAGGAGATGAGAGAAATTTCCCGATTGAGTTGATATTTCCCAGTTTATGGCAGTGTTAACCCCTCCAATATTGGTGAGTGATACTCTCTTATACTTCACCATAGCTCAAAAATCCAAGTTTCTTTATCAAAAATGGGTTGTTTGACATGCACAAATAACTAAACCTCATCACTAAATCATTACGTGACTACTATATATGTATTATTTGTATGCATCTATAAACATATAATTATCTTTGAGTATGAATCCTTTTCAAAACAAAAACATTTTTGTAAATTGTTTAATACGTTCAAATCGTAGACACTGTCTATGTTGGACGATGCCGCTTAAATCCCTTGGATCGACAACTTCCATGAAAATGGATGGAATCATAGGATATATGGACTAAGTGCTATCATGAGATTCGTCAATTTAAAAATAAATAAGAATTTCATGTTGCAAATACAAAAAGATGAAGCTTCATCTCTAGAACTTCTTTATAGGAGACAGACATATGTGCCCTACTATAGAAGAATTTATGGCTATCCTAATGATTGAAAACAAGACTATTCTACATCTCAAATTATTTATAGAATCAATATCATTAAGGAAGCTTCACTATAAGATTTATGATATACTAAACTAACATCCGAAAGCATCACGAGGAAAGCTACCATTGATCTCCGCAAATGGACCAAAATGGAAGTCGGGAATGGAGAAATCCCTCTAACCTTAGGCTCTTCAATGATGATAGTAACCATACTACTGGCTCATTTCTTTATGGCTCCATAAGATACCAACCCATCCTCTAAAGTGTTTAAGGTAGCCTATCATCTACGCAAAGGAAATAAAGACTCATTAGGTATCATCCTTGCCGAAACACTTATGGGATTAAACGAGTAATTTATATCCCCTACCATGAACAAAAGAGGCTCACCTCTAATACTTTATATTTGGCTTCTCTATAAATTCAAACGCCTCCGATCGACGGTCTTAGGTACTATATGGGTGCCTCCCTCCAATATCAAAGGATGAAAATAGCCATACCCGAGCCTATCATACATAATGATGATTCTGTCAACTAGTTGCTTACATGGTACCCCCATCAAGAAAATGGCCTATATGATGGACAACGAGTTAATGATTTCACTCATGGGTTTAGAATGGGTCACTTCTTACTATACTCACAACATATTAGGATAGTTTGGTCGTGATAAAATGCCAACCTACATGGGAAACACTATTGCTATAGATAGGCCAATCAACAACCAATCTTACATCGGTTATCTCGAGAAATACCACAATGCCTCCAAGATGGGAATTTCGAAAGAACGAAGGAATTATCTAACAGATATCATCGAGGAGTATGAGCGAGACAAAAAGAATGAAGAAGAAAATTCTAGTGTAAGAACAGGCTATAGAATGACCTAAACCTACCGCCCTTGTTGTTTCTTTTCCTATCTAAGTCTCTTTGTTAATATAAACAAGAGAGATACGTGCCTGTAATAAACTACCAACTTTTTTTATAATAAAAATCGGATGTTTCCTTGAACTCAATCGTCAAGACTTACCAACATGCAAGTCGATTTTTATATAAGGAAAAAACTGAAGTACACCATGTGGTGACCACTATGAAAGAACATCCCCCTCCGACCAAAGAGGAAGAAGAACTAGTAGGAATAATTTCCACCAGTTCACAACATAACATGATTGACTTCAAGGATAAAGATATTCCAACTCTCGAGACAAATCATGCCAATTCCCTTTAAATTTATATTAAAATGGAAGGAAAACAATTACAATGACTCTCATTGACAATGGTTCAACCCTCAACATATGTCCCTAAAGGACTCTTGAGAAAATCCAGGTTCCTAAAGATAAAGTTATGTCATCTGATTTGTGTGTTAGAGGCTTCAATAGCTCATGACGTTAAATAATGAGTAGCCTAGAATGCACTATTTAAGTAGTCGGCATACCACTTAAAGTTGACTTCTACGTCATAAACATGCATCCATCTTACAATCCTATCTTAGGAAGACCAATGTCTACATCAAGCTAAGGCTTTAGTATCCACTCTTTATCAAAAGCTAAGGTTCATAGCCAACGACCAAGTCATCACGATCGAAGGTAAAACTAACGATGCTACTGTCATCAGATCGACTCATATTGTCACCTTAGAAGTTAAGCTAAATGGATTCGAAATATGTCCAATCTTCTGAGAAGGTAAAGACTCATCCAACGATCTTAACTCTATTAATTTCAGCTTCCCCACTATAAAAATGATGTGTAAAATGAGATATTTCACTAGCATGGGCCTAGGCCCAAACACCACCGATAAAACTTCATTTTCTCGGTCATTGTATGATTTCGACCATTTCGGTTTAGGATATACTCCAACATGATTCGAGAAATTCTGGTAAGGAAAATATTCAAACAAAATATACCTATTCTTCCAACCTTGAATGGGAAATTAATTTGTGAATGACAAAGCACGATGTGTTTCGACTTCCATGAACCCTTTACCAACTCCGATTTATAGAGGCATTTTCTTGGTCTCGAAATTTTTTCAGATTGTTCCTATAATCCTAACCATTATGTTTGAATGATTAGAAAAAGAAAAGAATATTGGTGCAACATTCTAGAAATGCTAGCTCAGAATCCCACTTCTTCAAACAAAGACAAGTCAATTGATCGAATTTGAGAAATTGTCCCCTCAAGTCTACACGAAACCAACACTCCCTCATTCGTTGATACTCCTATTAATAAAAGCGATACTCACCACCCTCATATATGTAAAAAGGTGTTAGATATTGTACATATTAAGGAAACTAAGAATGACAATTTTGTTAGAATGTCTTTCCCTACGTGTAACAAACTCATTAATGTAATACAAGAAAGGATTTCGAACATATAACAAGTAACAGTGATATTTCATTTTTAATCTGATATAAACTTCCAAATGATATACTTCTTGGAAAATGAGGATGAAATTATCTATTCTGCTGAAGTACAATAGAAGTAGACTTGAATACGCCAAATAATCCCCAAATCGTTCTAATTGGCCAAAGTCTAAACCAAGAGGAATAATGTCATGAGTTGATTGAGCTATTAAATCCAACAAAGACGTTTTTGCCTGGTCGTACAAGAATATGTCGGGCATCGATCCCATGATTACACAACATCATATTCTCCTTTACCTAGATGCTAAGCCAATAATGAAAAAGCACAGACAAATGAAGCATTATGTTGTAATCAAAATAAAAGAAGTCCAATAACAACTTGAAGTTGGAATTCTCAAGTTCGTGGAATATCCTACGTGGATAACCAACGTAGAAATACATGAAAATACATGTATGTGTGGATTATCGGGATCTGAATAAAGCCATCCCTAAAGATATTTCCCGTTATCTCACATCGACATACTTGTCATTCGTGAATTGATTCTCAGGATATAATCAAATTATAATGGCCCCGCAAGACAAGGAAAAGACTACGTTCATACAAAAGTATTGCACTTTCTAATATATTGTCATGTCTTTCGGTCTAAAGAACACGGGAGCAACTTATCAAAAGTAAATCACCATGATCATTCATGACATGATACACAAAGAAGTGGAAGTCTGTGTAGACGACATGATTATTAACTCCAAAGATCGACAAGAACATGTCTAAAACCTCGAAAAATTCCTACAAAGGATTAGGAAATATAACTACAACATAACCTGAAGAAATGTATGTTTGGGATCACCATTGGTAAAATGTTGGGCTTCTTGATCACTCAAAGCGGAATCAAAGCTGATCCCTATAAAATAGGAGCAATAACGACTATGCCAATACCTTAAAACGAAAGAGAGGTCTATTTAATATCTTAGTCGCTTTATCAACAAACTTACCACGACGTGTGATCCACTGTTTAAGCTTTTGAAAAAGATCAAAAATTCATATGGGATGAAAATTGTCAACAAGTGTTTGAAAAAATTAAGAATTATTTAAAATCACCACCAATCCTTATGCCACCCAAGCCTAACATCCCTCTCTAACTATACATCACTGTAACTGAAATAGT
The DNA here is from genome assembly GCF_907164915.1 of Impatiens glandulifera. Classification (NCBI taxonomy): domain Eukaryota; kingdom Viridiplantae; phylum Streptophyta; class Magnoliopsida; order Ericales; family Balsaminaceae; genus Impatiens; species Impatiens glandulifera. The sequence continues at coordinate 128,031,462 of NC_061862.1, read as the reverse complement.
AATGGGAAGCCTTTTGGCTCAAGAAAACGAAGATAAAATCGAAATAATTATATATATATATTAGTAATAGAATGACTAGATGTGAACTTAATTACACTCCAACTGAGAAAGTATGTTGAGAATTAGTATGGGTCACCAAAATATTAAGACACTACATGCAAGCCAATCCCATCAAGTTGGTATCTAGATTGGATATTATCCAGTTCATGATCTAATGAACACTTTTATCGCCAAGGCTAGCCAAATGGATGACGATGATATCCTAATGCGACATAGACTACACGATATAGAAATCCATAAAAATAAGCATTGTTATAGACTTCCTAGATGAACAACCCATTATTGTTGAATTAGAAGACGAGCTCAAATTTCTTGATGATGGAATCATGATTGTCACGTCAAACATATGGAAATTAATGTTTGACAGAGCTTCAGGAAAATAAGGATATAAAATTAGAATTTTATTGGTTAACCCTAAAGGCACATACAATCCAATATCCAGGAAACTTAAATATCCCATTATAAATAACGAGGTCGAATATGAAGCATGCCTCTCAAGTCTAAAATTTGCATACGAAAGAGGATCAACCAAATTAGAAGTAATCGACAACTCTAATTTGGTCATATTCCAAGCCAATAGTACATGACAAGTCAAAGGTGAAAATATGAAACTCTTTCATTCTCATCTAACTAAACTCATAAATAAATTTGATCAAGTATCATTTTTTCATGCCCAAAGAAGCCAAAATCTCTTTGCAGATGCCCTGGCTACTCCTTTAGCTATGACTCAAATTCCCAAAAGGAATTAAAGTCAAGTCACTCAAGATCCGACAAAAGCAAAGACGTTCATTTGAAAATGAAAGGTATGATACTCTCCAAAATACATAGAATACGAAGAATATCCATCTCATTTCCGAGAAAAGGAACGACGAGTATTGCGCTAATATTTCACTAATTATGCTTGGATAACAAACAAATTCTACAAACGATCTTTTGATGGTCAAAACATGTTATGTGTAGATGATCTATAATCGAAAAGGATCATATAAGAAGTACACACAGGATCATGCGATCTATACATGAACTAAGTGGCTCTAGCCAAGAAAATACTCTATCTAGAACATTATTTGCAGAACCCAGAACAAGATTGTATGAACTAAGTAAATAGTTGTCATCAGTGTCAAATCTATGCTAACTTTTTTTTTTGGCAAAACGACTTAGTGTCATTTTTTTAAAAATCCCCAAAACGGGAAAAAAAACAAACATAGTTTCTTCTAACTTTCTAACAAACCTAGAAAGTTAGAATAATGTTCAAACAACCAAACAAAACACAAACAAAGTAACACACATGACTTACAAACAAAACATAAAGAACTATCTAGCCTTAAAACATTTAAAAGATGTGACTTTATCGTAGTTGACTTTCTATTTGCGACAAAGGATCCGCTCTCGCTCGCCCTTAGGAATCCGTCTCTACGTTCTAATTAGCGCACCACAATATAAGACAATGTCGCTCCACACATGATCAACGTTTCGATGAACTCTACCAAAGACTCTTGCGTTTCTCTCGGCCCACAAGTGATACATGATGACTGCAAATCCGCATTTAAAGACATTGACACAAAATTTATTACCTTTAGAAAAGGTGTGGGCAGCAACAATGATCTCATCCTAAGACTCCGACAAATTCACAATACTCATAGCCGAGGAGAATAATTTCCAAATGGATTTAGCAAATGAGCAGCTCCCAAAAAGATGATTTATAGATTCCAAGAACCCACTACAAAGCACACAACTAGCATATAGGATATCCATATATGCAAGAATGCGATCACGAGTGTTGAGCCTACGCCAGAAGGCAAGCCAAAATATAAACCGGTGTCTCGGGATAACTCTAGAAGACCATACAAGAAAGGCCCAACCCACGAATTGACCTCTCTTCCGAATAACGTTCCAAACCACACTTGACTTTATTTTCCCGTTCTCTTCCTTTTCCACAAGTGGACATAAGACCTGTCACAAAGGTTGAGACCGCTCAAATGATCAATAACTTTTTTGCCTTCCAATACCCAAGTAATAATCGAAATCCAAAGCCCGCTATGAATGTCATGGACGGTGGTAGTCGCACAATCCCTCCTGATCCTTAGGCCTCGTAATTCGTCTAAACTAATTAAAGGTTTGTTTTCGAACCATGGATCATGGTAAAAAAGAGTTCCACGCCCATCACTAATTCGAATGTCAAAGATCAAAGTAATGCTGTTTTTGAGCCTCAATATCTTCTTCAAAGATCAAGCCATGTCGTCGGTAATTTTGCACGTCCATATATTTATTTCTCGTTTCATAAATTGGGAGTGCACCCATTTAACCCATAATGAATCCTACTTAGATTGTAAGGACCATAAATGCTTATAAGTGATGGCACGATTCCATTCGACACAATTCTTCAAACCCACACCACCTTCATCCTTAGGCTTACAAACGTCGGTCCACCCGACTTTTTTCCCTCCACGGCCATGGCTACCCCAAATGAAGTCACGTAATAATGTATCAAGCTCTCGCATTACCTTCTTAGGAAGAACAATTTGTTGAGACCAATACCCGATTAGCCCCATTACCACACTACCCACTAATTCAATCATTCCCGCATAAGATAATTTATTGGTTGCCCAACTCATAATCACGTTTTTGACCTTCACAATAAGTGGCCTGCAATGTACTACATGAATCTGTCTTGCTGTGAGCAGAATCCCCAAGTAACGAACCGAAAATGAACCCTCGGGGATGCTCATGATGTCTTGTATCCTTGCCTTTGTCTCGTCATTAACACCGCCATAGAACGTTGAACTATTATCTACATTAATTGATAAACCTGTAATATCAAAAAAGAAGTTAAGCGCATCTTTTATAGTTTGAATGGTTTCAACATCGGCATGTGCAAGTATGAACAGGTCGTCTACAAAACAAAGATGAGTGATCTTCTCCTCCTCGTAGAAAGGGTGGAAGGTGTAATGGTGATTCTTTCGGAATGTCGTTAAGACACTCTCAAAGACCTCCATGATCAACACGAAGATATAAGAAGAGAGAGGATCGCCTTGCCTCACACGATTTTCGCCCTCGATGTAGCCCCCATGAACACCATTAACGCAAACAACAAAGCGGGAGGTAGAGACACACTGCATAATCCAATCAATGTAAATTCTAGGAAAACCAGAAACAACAAGAAAGTCATGAATAGTTCCCCATTTAACGAAATCAAATGCCTTACGAATGTCAATTTTAAACGCAACCCAAGGTGAAATCTTCCTTCTCCCATAACCCTTAACCGGGTATGAAAGCAGATTGTCCTAGACTCACTATCTTAGAAATAACTCTTTGAAAGCGCTTTGCGAGAATTTTAGAAATGATTTTATAAACGACATTACAGCAAGAAATGTGATGAAAGTCTTGTATTTTTTCGGGCACAAATTTTTTTGGAATAAGATTAAGCACGGTGACATTACATTGTGTAAACATTTTCCTATTACGAAAGAATTTAAGCACCTCCTCTGTAATGTCATAACCAACTATGTCCCAATTGGCCTTGAAGAATTCCGCGTTGAACCCATCAGGCCTGGGGCTCTTGTTGCCGTTGATATTGGCCATAGCCTTCCTAACCTCATCCCTCGAAACAACCTTGACGAGATCCTGGCTATCCTCAGCAGAAATCCTCTTTTCAACAATCTAATGTAGTGTATTAAGGTAGTTGAGATGCTGTCCGGTTTTTGTTCCCATGAGACCACGATAGAAATGGACAGCTAAGTCCTGAATTTGATCCTATCCATGTGCGAAATCCCAATTATCCTTCTTAAGCCTTTGGATGTTGTTCCGAAGATTCCTAGATGAACACTTCCGGTAGAAGAAAGTTGTGTTCTTATCATTAGGAGATATCCAATTCTGTCTTGACTTCTGCCTCACAAAACTCTCCTCCATAGAACTGAGCTCTCTAAACATGGCAATGGTAGATTTTTCCTTTTCCCGAAGAAGATCATCGATGTCATCACAAAGAAATCGGGATTGAACCTCCTCAATATCAGCTCTCGCAGCCATGACCCTTTTGGATATGTTGCTGAATTTTGTACGGTCAAACTTAATAAGCTGATTTTTAAGAAGCCTCGATTTTCCGACACCCGAAATATCTTGGAACCATCCACATGAGTATCCCAGACCTCGTTGAGTATGTCCTTAAAATTATCATTTTCCATCCAAAACTTGAAGAATTGAAACGGGCGTCTCACTTTCTTTTCCTTCTCCCAATAAAGCTTAAGTGGACAATGATCGGAAATTCCCCGGTTAAGAATATGAACATGGCTTCTAGGGTATTTAGCAACCCAAGTCAAATTAACAAGACCCCTGTCGATCCTGCTCCTTCTGATTTGCTCATTACCCCTCATTGAGGACCAAGTAAACAAGTTACCGGAGTTGGTTGGTTCAACACACCCAATGTCACAAATACACTCGTTAAAGTCAATCATGTCTTGAATGATTTCAGATTCAGGGCTCCTCTCATTCTCAAATATAGTAACATTGAAGTCCCCTAATACAGCCCAAGGGTCTCCATCATCGATCTTAGCCTTAAAACAGCTCCACAATAACCTTTTAACCGATCCCGAGTTACTACCATAGACAATAGCCAGCCGAAAGAGATTGTCATCAACCTTGGCTTTGACTTCAACCATAATAACTTGATCGGAAGAATAAATTATCTTGACATCAGCCACATCACTATTCCAAGCAACTCAGATTCTGTCGGTCATGTTGTTAAAATTGTGTAATAATTTCCAATTTCTGTCCATACAAAGGCAATTGATGCGATCAACATTATGCTCATTCACCTTGGTTTCAAGAATACCTAAAATAGAAAGCTTTTGCTCATCAATAATCCTACAAATTTCCTTGCTTTTAATAGGATCATTGAGGCCCCATATATTCCATGTCATAGTATTTTATGAATGGATATACGGGTTGGATTCCTAAATTTTGCTGTCACCATGGCTAACAAAACACCTAACCATTCTATGATCCCCTTTAACACTACTTTCACTTTCAGAAAACCCATAAGAATCACTATCCTTGCTGTCCTCAATAGCCACAGAATAATTTACATCATGGTTGAGACTAGAATCGATCTCATGAGGATTATAATCGTCCACCAGACCAATAACAGATTGCTCACAACCATCTACCAGACTACTAGGTGCTTGATTCCCTGAAACAACAACTTTCAAACTAACCACACCATCATTGGAGGTAGCCATCCCAGATTCAGCCAACTTAACCCCATCAGATTCAGACCTAGCAAGATCAACAACTGAACCAAAACATTCAACAACTTAAATTAGGGAACCATCAAACCTAGAATTTGCCCATTTAAGCTTATTAAACCCATTAGACCCAACATGACCAAGATCAGTTAAACTAAAAAAAAACAGCCAAACCTGACTTAGAGATTTCCAATCCAGAGCCAACCATTGCATATCTATCTGCCAAACCAGTCCCTGCATAATCAATCCATGCTGGACCATACAAACCAACCACATCTGCCTTAAAGACTGTCAAACCAAAACCCACATTTCCAATCAGATTCAAATCATACCCTGTAACTTTAGACCCATCAAATTCAACCTCTACTGATCCTGAGAGACCAACCATAGCTATTTTGGAGACAATCAACCTAGAAGAATTCCATTCAGACCGATCAAATTCAGATTCTGCCAATTCATGACCTGCTATGGCGTTCTCTAGAAAGTAACTCGGTCAAATCGTTGCTACTTAGAACCTGTTGAAGCCTAATTCTGCTATTATATTTATCATTACCAGTATTATGAACCTGTTCATTCTCATGGACATTTCCAGCCCAAACTTTAACATTAGACCTATGATTGCCACTAATCCGGTCTATTATTGAGCATTCCTCGGTCCTTCTAGCATCACAATCAACTAGAAGGATAGAATCCTTATCAACTCTTATGGATCCTTGGCCAAAACCATTAATTGGAAGACCCATCTTGTCATTAAAGGCTGAAGCAAAATTGTGACCTAGAAAGTTTGGGTTGTCATCAAAATTTGCACCTTTATGACCAAAGAATTCCAACTCCGGGCTAATCACCAGCTGGGGTGAATTTTTGTATGGAGTTGAAGACCTTAAAGTTGAAATCCCGATCCCAGCCCTCTTTTGCACCCAGACTTTCTTTATCTGTTTCTTTTTCTTCATTCCCAACTCATTGGTTCTCATAGCCACATGCTTATGAGACAAACTGCTAGACATTTCATTGCTAGCTTTCACATTCAGGTTTTCTTCCTCATGATGACTAGGGACATAAACCAGCAGATCCATTTCCTAAGTTTTCAACTTACCATGACCTTTAACACTATATCTAGTCCAGTCACGTTTGACTATCGTCCTCTTTGCCTTAACCCAGTTCTGATTCTTCAGCCGCTTCTGCCTGGAATTATCCTTAGCTCTAGCACCAATGCTCACAAACTTCCTAGATTTCAAATACTTGTTCAGAACATCAACCATTTCAGCTTCAACACCAAAACTAATAAGCTTCCCAGCTCTATATAGACCATCAACCTTTTCAACTTTAGCCATTGTAGCATTAGACCGGTGGTCAAAGCATCTACTTTCCTGAGAATTATTCACAGATTTCTGTTTAGAATGTTGAGCTGGAGAAGCATGATTAACAAAATTATCTCCTTTATTCAGCCCAACTACTAAGGAGGGAGCACAAAAACTAGGGCGATTGATATTATTGGGAGAACAAGGATTACTAATAGGACAATTCTTGATGGAGTGAGTGAAAGTACTACAAATAATACAAAGATTTGGCCTCCATTCATACTACACCCCAATAATAAACACATTTCCCAACCTATCTTGCATTTCGACCTTCAAAGGGAGATAGCTGGATGGATGAATTTCCACACTAACCCTGGCAACCGATGCCCTTTCATACCCCTCCATGGCTGGGTCAAACATCAAGGGCTTTCCAATCATGCTAGAAACATATGAAAGCCCAATAGGATTGCAAATATGTGGGGGAATATTCTTGAGCTACACCCATATCTATTCAATTTCAGGAGGCCTACAATTTGTATTGAGTGTTTCGGTCCATTTGTAAATTTTGAGCCTATGGTTCCTAATGAAGGAATATTCTGCGTTTATAATTTCTTGAAGCTCACTTCCATTACGGAAAGTGAGAAAATAAAACCCAAAATCGTTAATAGTCACATTCTCAAACCCATTCTTCTCCCATAGCTCCAGCAGAGAATTTCTAACAATATTAAATTGGACCTTTGTGTTACCCATAAAATGACCCACTAAACCAGATTCCCAAGCCTTAACACAAGTTTCTTCAATTTCAAGGGGAAAACTCAAATTTGTGGGGTTGGTCGAGGGTAATTGCAGCCAAGGAGGTAGTATCCACTTTAAATTTCCCCTTTTCAGGGTCCGGTAAAGCATAATTATTCCAAACATTGCCTTTCTACCAAGATCTATTGGGATTATCTCTAACAGAATATACCCTGGCTTTAAGGCACTTGGAAACTTCCTTAATAAAATTAACCAACCAGTTGACAACAATGTCATATTGGTCCTTTCTGAAATATTCTAATCCTGCAAGTAATGGACATTAAACTGGACACTTAGCAGTTCACAGCGGTCCTTTCCCATAACAACCTCTTGCCTCTAAATCTGAAGCAGCATCTTTCTGATTTGATTTCGCAGCCCAGTCAAGTTAGAGATCTCATTTTTATTCATCACCTAGGTAGGGGGTACTTCAACATGATTTGGTAGACCTTAAACATGAGGAGCGTTGGTTTCAGAAGAGCTATAGCTAGCTTCAGGGGAAGACCCGATTGTGGGAGTAACACCCTCTTTATGCACAATATTAATTTTCTTAGCCCACCTGACCCGTTTACTACCAGCAGGAGCACTGTTGGCTGACAACATTAGAATATGCCTTTCCAATTTGGGGTCTCACCCTTTTACCTTAGTTAGATTTCGGCCTTGGACTAGCCCCACCCTTATTTTCAGATCTTTGAGTATCTTTCCCATCATGAATCCTTGACTCAGGGTCATTATTAAAGAGAGGAGAGAAAATTCCAACATAGTCAGACCCTAAGTTTGGAAGTTCAAAACCAGCAGTAGAACATTCATTAGGAACATGATCAGGGATGAAAAATGGAATAGAGGAACTAGCAGCGGGCCCCTTCTTTCTATTGATTAAGTTGATTTTGACAGTTAACTCATCACATTGCCTCTCTTCAATAGAATCAGAAAATTCAAAACCAGTAGAATTAGCCTTATTAAGAGTATAAACACTTTGACTTGATAGAAGTTTGGAACTAGACTTGTTGCATAAATTTGCTGCGAATCAGAATGCTGCAGCTTGGACAAATGAAAATTCAGGATCACAAATAATTGTACCATCACATTCCAGATCAAACTCAATGTCCACAACCTCATGACCAAGATTGATTGAATCAAGCGCAACATTTACAACATTCTTAAGATCGATACTCACCAGACTTTTGGTTTCCACTTCCTGGCTTTTGGTTTGCTGCTATTGACTTCAACTGACCAAGAATTACTAGAGTTGGCGTGAGGTCCTGCACTTTCAGAAGATTTAAAGCTTGAGGACCGAGATAAGACATCGTTAGCCTGTGAAAAATGTCAGCCAGGACTAGACTCCAAGATTCTGGCAGTGACAAAGTCATTAAACCGAGCAAGAGGAGCAGGACATCGGTCAGAAATAGATCCAATAGGTCCAAGATTAGCCCGTGTCGCTGAAGTGCGAGCAGAAGGGGGCACAATCTCCAGGTCACCAAGAACAAAATCATTCCCATTCTAAAGTGAGTCATTAGTGCCAAGAGACCGAAAGACATCTGTAACAGAGTTCACCCTCTTAGAAATAGGACTCAAATTACCGGCATGAACAAAGACCTCCGACCGGGAACAAGAGCCCAACAGTTTCATCTTCCTTTTCAGATTTTATCCATATTTTTTGTTCTAGCTCTAGGAGTAACAGGATCAATTTCAGCACCATCAATAAAACTTGGATCCATCATTTCTGCACAAGATCTAATAGATGTAGAATTAGCCTCAGGATTATAAGACAAGTTCCTTGACCCAGAAGGATCATTGAAATGTGCATCACTTCGGACTCCCAGTCCAACAGAATATGCAGGAACAACTTCAGGATTAGGTCCAGTAGAATATGCAAGAACAACTTCAAGGTTAGTGCTAGCAGTCTTAATAAATGCAGTTAGTCCCATGTCATCAGCAAGGATCAGATTCTTCACATACATCACACTGTTATTAGATGTTCTAGGCTTTGAAGAGGACCCAGAGATATATACAGTATCAGAAACATAATCAACCCAAGAAGTCCCAGGTTCAAAACCAGTAGACATATATGGGTCAACCCTTACCGCAAAAATATCCTTAGCTTGACCGAAAACAGGACCTGAAGACAGCTACTGGTTAACCAAAAAAGATTCAGACTCTAGACATTGCATCACATCATTCCCAGCAATAACAGACGTAGAAGCATCTAGACCTGATAGTCCAACACCATCACCATGAAAAGAGACAGTAGCAGGACCTTTGAGTAGTACTCCATCAGACCCAGGAATGAGATCGCAAGCATCACAATTTGAACCAGACACCACATCATAAACTAGTTCCTCAATACAGCCAAATCCAGACACGAAACAACTCGCATTCATAGGGCACCTAAGCAAACTAACATCAGTCATCATACCACAATCAACTATAACCATGATCGAATTAGCACTTGAACAACCAACACCACCAAAGCCAAAAGTCCCAATAACATCCCCAACATTAGAACAGTACTAACTGGCCACATTAAATCTATGCTAACTTAAAGCATACCCCGTCATAAATTCTCTATAACATTACCACTTCTTGGCCCTTTTCTACATGGGACATTGATGTCATTAAGAAAATCAAATATCATGCTTCAAACGGACACAAATTTATATTCGTTGTCATTGACTACTTCACCAAATGGGTAGAAGTAGCTTCTTAAAAAATATTGAAATCATCTCATGTGGCAAATTTATCCGCACCAGCATCATCGTTAAGTATGGAGTTCCCCACGCCCAGATTTTAGATAATGACCGAAACTTCCAAGGGAAAATATTACAATTGCTTGATGAATTAAAAATTGAGCATCATAAGTCATCGTCCTACATACCCCAAACAAATGGTGCGGTCGAAGAGAAAAAGAAGAATGTGATTAGAATCATCAAAAAGATGACTAACATATATATTGATTGACACGAGAAATTGTCGTATTCCTTATGGGATATCGTACGACCTCTCAAACCTTGACCCGTGAAACCCCCTACTCATTAGTTTACGGTATGACACGATACAACCAATTGATATCGAAATTCCACCTTTGAGAATACTCTTAGAAAGCCATGTTGTCGAGGATGATTAGATCAAATCTCGATAAAATCAATTTGCACTAATAGAAGACAAGATGTTTAATTGTTTGTGCAAAACCAAGCCTACCAAAAGCGGATGTTAGATACCTTCAACAAGAAGGTAAAACCCATAACCTCTAAGAATGTGACATGTTCTCAAGACCTAAGGGGCAAGTTTCATCTCCAATGGAAAGGACCCTTCATGATCAAGAAGATCCTCTTTAGAGGAGTAGTTTGCCTATTTATAATAGAAAGGTGAAGAATTCATTGCCCCAAGAAACCTTTGACACGCTTTAAAGATATTTTGTATAATATCAAAGTTACACAGAATATGGTCTTGAGCTTGGCCTAAAAAAAGGGGAAGAGAATGATTAGTTTCAACAGAATCCGATCCAAGTTTCGTAAAACTTACACCACTAGTCAAAAGACTTTTTTTGGGGGAAAATAACTTAATTCCATTTCATTAAGAAACCAAAAATGGGAGAAAGGATCAATTATCAAAGTTAGACAAATCCTAACTACGAAAGACACAATTCTTCTTAGTAAAAGAAAAGAGAAAAAGGAAAGAAGATATATAGGCAATCTACATTTTGTAGGCCCGATCATAAATAAATAAAAAATGGAATCCCTTCGCATTAAACCTTTAGGGAAGAAAGAAAACTTTGATCCCTTTTATGAACTGATAAAAATAATTTTAGGAAACAAGTAGGAGAAAATCTTACGATCATCACTGCCATCTAGAAGTGATAATCTTAAAACAAACCTGACAGTCTCATAATAACTCTAATAGAAGGATATTAATCATAATCTCCTTTTCGTTCTACACGATTATCCGAAAAAGTAACTCTCCAAAAAAAGCTTTTTGAAAAAAACATAATAAATCAAACCAAAAAGTAAGGTCGAGAGCTGCAAATTGAGAAAGAATACA